>NW_015163118.1:475811-551476 GCF_001447785.1 Gekko japonicus | reverse complement strand
CCCTCGTGCTTGAACTCCGTATCCAGTGAGCTCCTTGTTTCCAAGTGACAGCAGTAGTGAATGTCAGTGTATCTAAATGGAGTCCAGGCATCTCAATGGGGTCGCTATGGTGCTGGTTTGTAGCCCTGCTTCAATGCCATAGCGCTCCCAATAGAACATTTTAAAAAAAAACCCTTTCAGGGAGATTGTGTGCAGAAGTGGGTGGGTGGGGATGATGGGAAAAGAAAGCGGCACTGTTTGAAATGACACACCACTTCAGAGATGGCTCCTTAACGGAAGGGAAAGGCTGTGTGAAACCGCCGTCCCTGTACCGGTTTATTCCATGACGGTACAATAACGATTTAAAAAGGATAATGTGAAATTCCATTTTGTGTGGACATTTTTTAAAAAGCTTCAGTATGAGAGGCTAAGCACAGCAAAACCTGCATGGTGGCAGCCAGGGATTCTAGTACAGTGAATCATGCAAGACTGAACTCACCCCACTCCTTATCTAGGTGATGCCAAAAATGTTTCTGTCTAAATACTGGCCATGACCGGCAGCAGAATAACCACAATCCTCTTAACTAAAGAGTCCTTTTTTCCAGCAACTCTTTTGCAGTCTTTGCATAGAGTGGCATGCCCTGGTCTCACACAATCTAGACATACTAGGCAGAATGGTCCTAGGGGTGCCAGCCTCCCGGTGGGGCCTGGGGATGCCCCAGAATTACAGCTCATCTCCAGACTACAGAGATCAGTTCCCCTGGAGAAAATGGATGCTTTGGAGGGTGGACTCTATATGGCATTGTACCCCACTGAGGTCCCTGTCCTCCCCAGGTTCCATCTTCAAATCTCCAGGAGTATTCCAGCCTAGATCTGGAAACCCTACCCCCCGCTGGTAGCCAGGGGGGATCTGGCAACCCTATGTATTTTTATTAACATTTTCTAGATGCATGGCATATACTGTAAATTTATTAAATTCAGCAAAGCTATCAAAAGTATCACTTATCTTTCCAACATCACAGCAAAACCCCTTCTTTTACCTTTCCCATTGAAGGCCTTGTTAAATCATACCTGGTAAACATAATAGTTGCTATGGTAAGACACTGGCCTAAACTAGCACAGGTTAACACTGTAAACATGACCCCAGTGAAAAAGTGAAAATGCCTTCAGCTTTAATATCCATAGCTGGCCTCCAGAACATCACATTTTGGCAATCTTTAAAATAAAGAATATATGGGAAAAAAATCCTTATGTTACATACTTAATGGCCACAACTTGATTCTAAGAAAGAAATGCTATTTCTTCTAAATTGTGTGTGTAGTATGGATGTTTGGTATTGCTTTCTAATACTAATAATTTTGATAACTTAAGAACCATCAGTTGCTCGATGATACTGTCCCATATTTGTTATATTGATAGCACAATACTGATCCATAACTAATCCTTCTGAACAGATACATTTAAAAGGCTTTAGAAAGAAGTATCCTGCAGTGTGAATGTGCTTTTTTAATGCACATATGAATATCAGTAAAATTAAACATTTACAGCCACACAGGGGTGAAATTTACATTTCTCACCAGTACTGTCTTTCTTAAAGGGCTCCAAACAGAAGGCGGGAAGTAACTCTTTGGCTACAAATGAGTCCAGTGGTGACGAGCACATCATTATTTATTTTCTTTATTATGAATGAGCTATGATGTAGTGCTGGGTTTCGAAGAGGTAGAGGAACTAGAGATTAAATTGCCAACATTTGCTGGATTATGGAGAAAGCAAGAGAGTACCAGAAAAACATCTACTTCTGCTTCATTGACTATGCTAAAGCCTTTGACTGTGTGGATCACAACAAACTATGGCAGGTCCTTAAAGAGATGGGAGTACCAGACCACCTCACATGTCTCTTGAGAAACCTGTATAAGGGTCAAGAAGCTACAGTTAGAACCGGATATGGAACAACTGATTGGTTCAGCATAGGAAAAGGAGTACGACAAGGATGTATATTGTCACCTTGCTTATTTAATATATATGCAGAGTACATCATGCGAAATGCTGGCCTGGATGAATCACAAGTGGGAATTAAGATTGCTGGGGAAAAGATCAACAACCTCAGATATGCAGACGATACCACTCTAATGGCAGAAAGTGAAGAGGACCTTAAGAGCCTCTTGCCCAGGGTAAAAGAGGAGAGCGCAAAAGTGGGCTTGAAGCTCAACATCAAAAAAACTAAGATCATGGCATCCGGCCCCATCACTCCTTGGCAAATAGAAGGGGAAGTCGTGGAAGTAGTGACAGACTTCACATTCCTGGGATCCCAGATCACCGCAGACTGTGACAGCAGCCATGAAATTAAAAGACGCCTGCTCCTTGGGAGGAAAGCGATGGCAAACCTAAACAGCATGATAAAAAGTAGAGACATCACCCTGCCAACAAAAGTCCGCATGGTCAAAGCAATGGTATTCCCAGTAGTCATGTATGGCTGTGAGAGTTGGAGTATAAGGAAGGCCGAACGCCGAAGAATAGATTCTTTTGAACTATGGTGCTGGAGAAGACGCTTGAGAGTCCCTTGGACTGCAAGAAGATCAATTCAGTCAATCCTAAAAGAAATCAACCCTGACTGTTCCCTGGAAGGCCAGATAATGAAAATGAAGCTCAAATACTTTGGCCACCAAATGAGAAGGGAGCACTCACTGGAGAAGACCCTGATGCTGGGAAAGATTGAAGGTCAAAGAAGACGATGGCAAAGGATGAGATGGTTAGACAGTGTCATAGATGCAACGAACATGAAGTTGAGCAAACTTCAGAGGACGGCGGAAGACAGGAGGGCCTGGCGTGATCTGGTCCATGGGGTCGCAAAGAGTCGGACTCGACTGTGCGACTGAACAACAACAACAAAATGATGTAGTGCAAAGTCTCTACTAGGGCTTATTCTACAAAAAATATTAAATGATAATCCATTTTGTTTAAAACCAGATCTCCCCTTCCTTTATTTACACATGATGAACAGCATCTTGTAAATGCATGAAGATCCCCACCCCCATATTGCCCCACTTTCCTGGGGTGCAGTATGACAAATGGGAATCCCCCCCACCAATGTATCACCATAAAAGTGTCTGTTTCTTCCTCTGTGCATGAAATGAGGCTTTGCTAACAGAGATCACAGAAGAAGGTGCATTTTGGGGGGATGGATGGATGGCCCCTTTGATTTATAACATCATCTTCCATTGAAGTTACACATTCCCAAAGCCCCAAACCCTGCTCTGGTTTGACTCCACATAACATGCTATAAGGACTTAAGGATAGCTACAGGCACGCAGGCTGGAATGCAACAGAGTAGCCAACCTCCAGGTGGTGCCTGGAGATCTCCCAGAATTACAAGTGATCACCAGACTAGAGTGAATGAATGAATTTATTCATGGTCATTGACCAACACATAAACCGCTTTACATTTTGTAACATAGAAAGAAAACATAACATTAAAATAGAAGCAAAATTTTTAAGACTGATTATAAAAACCATAAAACCATAATGGTTAGTTAGAACTAATAAAACTAAATCTTAGTTCTCTTCTTTTCAAGCTACTATAGATTTTCTGATTCTTTGGGCAAGCCATCTAAACCTAGCCACCCAAAAAATAACTTCTGCCTGGCTATCTGATAGAATTTCTTAAAAGGCAGATTCTTTGCCTGCGAGAGAGGGGGAGTGTCTTAGGGAAAGGGAAGAGATTTGCGGATGTTATTATATGTTTTACAATAAAAAAATTATATGTTCTACAGACTCAATACCATCCACACAACAGGGGAATATCTTTTCTTTGTAAGGAGTCTTGTTAAATTTTCCTTCCAAGACTGCAGATGGGAGTACATCCCAACTAATTAATGTAAACATTCTTCTGTAGCCCTGATTTAATAAATGGGAGAGGTAAAGCATAGAGATTACTCTGTTATCTGGAGCCAGAAGGACTCACCATTTCTCTGTCATATTTAGATCATGTTGTCTCGAGATAGCCAGTATTCTCTGTCTCGTGGTAAACTTGTAGAAATGATTTCAAAAATTTTGACAGAACTGTGTCTGCTTTCTTAAGGTTTGCTGTAATGTTAATGGGGGCTCCGTATGTAAACTGAGACAAAGATTTAGCCTTAAATAATCTAAGGGCAGCCACAGGACATTTACCCCCTTTCTTCCAGTAAAATTTTTGAATCGCCCCAGAGCTCCTTTTAACCTCTGAGACAACAGTATTTGTATTCACTGATCTTGAACCATTTGCCTGGAAGAAAACTCCCAGGTATTTAAAATATGAAATTTGTTCATTCGGAATCGCGTTTAGAGACCGACAATAATGTTTTGGTGATTTATTTTTTGCAAAAGCCATTGCTTTCATTTTGTAGTTGACCTGTAGTTTATTTTCACAACAGTACTGGGTGACAGTGTTCATAGCTTTCCTCAGGCCTACTGGGGTCCTTGAAAGTAAGACAGTCATCTGCATATAAAAGGACCCCAATATGTTTATTGCGTAACTTAGGGGGATGGAACTCGGGTTTATTTAGCTATGTTACCAGATCATTGATGTAGAAATTGAAAAGGAGACTAGAGAGATCACTTCCCCTGGAGAAAATGGCTTCTTCAGAGGATAGATTCTATGGTATTATAACTGATTAATGTCCCTCCCCTCCCCAATGGGGAGAGTCAGAGAAAACAGGAGCTTGGTTTCTTTCAGCAGGAAAACCAGATAAAGGACCTCATTGGCAGAGAACATTGGCATCTTCCACAAGGAGCAGGAACTCTAACTCTGGACTGGGGTGTGTGTGTTTCACCTAAGCAAGCAGGAGTCTTAAAAAAGGTAAAATCTTTGTTCTGAGTTCAAACACTCTGCCAGATGCTGTGATCAATGGGCCTCTTCCTCCTCGGTAATGGCACAGCAAGGGGGATTGTAATGTAACTTAGTCAGACTGATGTTTTCATTTTATTTCCTTAGATCTGTATTCTTCTACCTACAGTAGCTGTTTTCCATCTATGTGCTCTAGTTTAATCTTTAGTAATAAAGCTTTCCTGTTTAAGAAAGCAGACTGTGTCTGAAATCCCACCCACATTCTGAAGACTGCTATGCATACTAAGGACATGTCACATGTGGGGAGCTAAAGTAATTGGAACCTCTGCCCTTTGTACTTGCTCAGAGGCAGTCTTACCAGGATACCCTAAGGGGCTGGTTACTAGAGAGGCTGGGTTTTATATCTTGAGGTGGGGGCAACAAAATGGAAAATTGGTTTTGCATGCAGGCAAACAGGCAAGATGCATGTGAAAACATAGAGACCCAGGGTGGGATTGTGACAGTAAGTACTCTTGGTCCTTCACAAATTCTTTGTATTTTATTGCCACATTGTTGAATTTCTCAGAAATATACAGATCAGGAAAAAATAAGAAGAGCAGCTTGAGTTTATTTTGATGCCTCCAAAATACGTGCTTGATTTGCCCATTATAATGAATTCAAGAAATCTTTGCATTTCATAGGCTGCATGTTCTTCATGTCTGTGCTGTCATGTTGTAATTATAATAGTGGCCATTCTTAACAGCATGAACAGATCTTGAGCAACAGCTTTGAGCTCAATCAGTGTGTCACTAAAGGCAAAACTGCACAGAAGGCTGGAATTTCATGACGGGTGTGTAATTTGGATCCAAAAGGAGACCTCGGGGAGCCATCTGGTTTGTTGAAAAAGTGGGGGCACAGTTAATGCTACACCATTCCTTTAATAGGAAATGCCCTTCAGGGGCTAAATTGTGTATGTCTTTTCCCTACTGGGGCTTAAAACTGTTTTGAAGCAAGGGGATGTCTGATCCAGGAAACAGCACAAGAAAAGTGTTATAAACCTCTTGCCTAGTACTATGACCGTAATCCAGATTGTCCCCCCCATCAGCTACTGTTTAGAGTCAAATGACACAACTGGAATTTCAGTTGTCACAGGAATCTGGTGTCACTGGTTATAGAATCCTGGAGGAGAGATTTGGGTATGCAGAAAGAAAAAATCTAAAAAGTTTGTTCCCCGCCTCTCCCTGTATTTCCTTGAGGGACCCATGCTTGTGCTATATCTATTAGCAAAGTGAGTAGCTTGGAGTCTGGCATTTCAAAATCTTTTCCTACAAATATGTAATCACAGGTGCTTTTGCATGCGGAATTTAGTTATTTCTGCTTAAACATGTGCATAGTATTCACTGACCATGTCCACTCAAACACCTCTCTCTTATGTTTTCTTTTCTGTATTAACAACGATCACATCTTCACGTAAAAACCATAGTGGAGGCTCACAAGTGAAGCCTTATATGAAAACACTGCATGATATACTATCAAATGTATAAAAGAGCAAGAGTCCAGTAGCATCTTAAAGATTTACAAAATACAGCAGGATATGAACTTGATCTATCAAATGTATAGTTAGGCTCTTTTCAATTGATGTGTTGTATTTTAGCTGAATTTGTTTACTAAAGACCAAGACAGTTTATTTGCATTCTAGATATTAATATCTCGAATTCTCAATGTGGCCCCATCTGTGGATATTTAAATCCAAAGTCTGAAGCAACTGAACAGACTAGAATGTTTTTTTCTGTAAACCTGAAAAAGGCCCAGGTTTGCAGAAAAATCTGAAATCTAAAAAAATACACAACTGCCCCCCCCCCAAGAGAAGCAGCACCTATAGTTAAGAAATGAATGCCCTCTGAAATCTCAGTGGCCATGTGAGTTGCTCAGGATCCACAAAAATATTGCCAACCTCCAAACTTTGCTTTCTGTCAGTTAAAAATAGGGGGAAGGCCTTTCCCAGGCTATTCTGGCCTCCCAATCCACCCCTGCTCCCCTCCCTTTGGCCTGGAGTGAGGACTCATTGGGCCAGGTCCAGCAGCAACCACTGAGCAACTTGATACCGTGCAATTTGCACAACTTACCCAGGTGCAGTGAGGGCTACCAGTTGACTTTATGCTATACAACTTGCCTGGGGACAGAACGTGGCTTAGTGCTAGAGCATCTGCTTGGCATGTAGGAGGTCCCAGGTTCAGTCCCCAGCATCTCTAGTTAAAAGGATTAGGTAGGAGGTGATGTAAAAGACCTCAGCCTGAGACCCTGGAAAACTGCTGCCAATCTGAGTAGACAATACTGATCTTGATGGACCACTGGTCTGATTCGATATAAGGCAGCCTCATGTGTTAATATATGTGTCCCAGAACTAGCAACCTGACATAAATTGTGTGACTTGGCTGGGTGCAGTATTGGCCACTACATGATTCACCTTAGTAACTTGCTACCACATAACTTTTGCAACTGGCTCAGGCTTTGCCTAGGGAGAGGCTGCCAGCGGGAGGGAAGGGAGAAAGTTGACAGCCAGTGTGCTCCAGTGGTTACAGTGTCAGACTAGGATCTGGGGAACCCAGGTTCAGCTCTCCATTCTGCCATGGAAGCTTTCTGGGTGACCCTGGGCCTGTATCTCTCTCAGCCTAATCTACTTCACAGGGTTGATGTGAGGATTAAATGGAGGAGAGGAAAATGATGTAAACTGCTCTGGGTCCCCAATGAGGGAGAAATATGGGGTATAAATGAAATAAATAAATAATAAATTTACCTGAGGGCAGGTAAAAGAAAGGTTAGTTGGTGAGTGGGAAGGACAGAAGGAAGCAGGGGAAGGGAGAGATGATATGGGGATTGCCAGGAGGAGAGAAAGAAGAAATGATGTGAGTATGGGGATGTGGGGGGAATTAAGTGACCCCAGCAAGTTCTTGTGAGTTCCCCTGTGTTCTGTTGTATATTATAGACTGTAACCCTCTTGTATACTATACAAGTTGTATATTATAGACTGTAATCCTCACTTGCTGCAAAGTAAAGAATAGTGAGTTTTGAAAGAATAGAATTACTTTAAAAGTCAGTATGAAATTCTGTGGGAGCTCAGTACTATTATGTACTCTTTATGCAATGGGCAGTGAAAATTTCCAGAAGCAATGCTACAGGGGATTTACCATTTGGTGAAAGACAGAACTGCTAAGTTACACCATGTCTTTTCCTTTATCTACGAATATACAAGCAGAGCACAGTGTAAGAAAACAGAAACTCCTCCAGCATGCGGAACACCCCTATATCAGAATCACAGGGAAACTCTGAACACCAAGATGCTTCACCTCCAGATAACTCATAACCGCCTTTTCATTCCTCTGTACTTGAATTTAAACTGCAAAACAGCTTTTAGTTATCCCTCTGTCCCCCTCCCAAATGCTGAGGGGTGTCCCATCGCAAACACTAAGACAATCAAGGAACACTACAGTTCTTTTATCAAGTCCCTGACTCCCAAGTTGGTAATTTGGGCAAAACTTCAGTGATAGGTGCTTTCACAGTAACAAAAGAGAGTTAAGCTCACAAGAGTATTTATAATTTGATAGCCTTGAGACTTACAATTACATTGATGTGCTCCTCTAAATATTAAACATGGTTGTCATGGCCCATGAACAATAATTTTTCTATCTGTTTTTATCTATCTGTCCTTACTTTGATGGAGATTAAAAAGTTCCTCCATGGAAACACTGAAACATAGCTAGAAAGCCTGTTGTATATGGTTCTAATTTTGTATATACTTTCTAGAATGTTGCCACTAAACAAAATGCACTGTTTCCCACTCTTAACTATTTAAAAATGTACTATCCTAAATTCACATGCCTTTGGTGCCCCTGTTAGCATGAAATTAAAATTTTAAAAAATTAAATTGGTTCCCCTAGTAGCATGAAATTTCCCCCCTGCTACTTCACAGTCATTTTTATGGTCTCTTGTCCCCAAATCAGGCAGAGTTTGAAAGCTATAACCCAACATTTAAAATCATTAGAATGCAAATATATACATATTGTATAATTAAATGCATTTTAACAATAACAACAAAAACCTGCATAAACTGTGTCAGAAAAATTTAATCTCCCTTTTACCCCAAGGTCAGGGAGGCTACTTACTGGCTGAAATCAGACCGGACACTGGGAGTTCAGTAAATGAAGCTCCTTGAAGGTTTTCTCTGTTTAAATCGAAGCCTTACGGTAAAAACATTAGACTATCAAGGTCAGTATTGCTTCCTCTGACTGACATCAGCTCTCCAGGGACTCAGAACCAGTTCGGATTGGGACTGGGGTGAATGGAGGGGTGGGGTTTAAACTTTCTGCCATTATATTTTCCTGACCATGGATTGACTGCTATTTGCCCTATTGGGGAAAGCATACTGGTATGAGGCATCAAATAGTGCAGCGGAATTGTTTGGGGAGGTGAAATGTACTGGGTTCAGACGCGTAGAGTGATTAGCTCATGTTTATTAAGTGGTTTCAGCTCAAAACTAAGACAAACTTGCAGGGTCAGAGCCCTGCTTATATTCATGAAACACACCACACCCAACATACACCCTGTTAGATCGCGCTAACAAAGGACTCGTAGAGTGATTCAGCAAGTGATTCAGCTTTATTAGAAGTAACGAACAAGCACTAACTCAGTAAGAAACCAGAACAGAAAACAGTGGGAGCTTATGCTCCTTTTAAACATAACCGGGCTAATGTAGCCACGCCTATTTACAATTAACAACCAATGAGATTGCTTAGTTAAGGACCAATGGGAGTCTTTCCCTCCTAGGGAATGGTATGTTCTGATTGGTCGCTGTTACGAAGCGACCAATAGGAAGTTCGCTCAGAGGAGCCCTGGTATGGCTCGAAGCTTAACATAGGAGCCCTATGAGGTGATTCATGTAAACGTTTCAATACATTACAATTCCTCCCCCCTAAGTTAAGCCATCATCCCAAATGTTTTATTATTTACATACAGACAATCAGACTTTTGTACATCAGTTATTCCCACAATAATTACACTCATAGTCCTTCAGATAAGTCGGCATTTGCCGCGAACGCTGGGACCTGCGGAGCGTTGCAGGCTCCATGGGCATACAAGGTTGTGGGTCAGAGTGGGGTTCACTACAGCTTGGTTCAGGCACAGACTCTACTGGGATTTCAGCCCCGCACACAGGGTTCTGCCCTGACTCGGGGACAGTACCGGGCCTTTCGGTACTCACCGCCTGCTCTGGGGGTGTCCACTCGACATCAGGGGATTCAGCCGTCGGAGAGTCAGCGCTGTCCCTAGCCCAACGTCTCCTTAACTGATCTATGTGGCGCCGCCATATTCGACCGTCAGCTAACTGCACCACATACATTCGAGTACCCACAGAGTCGGATATAACCCCAGGAAGCCATAAGTGCCCGTTTGCATAATTTCGTGCGAAAACCTTGTCCCCTTTTTCAAACATGCGCACCTTCGGTTGCGCCGTGGTACGCTCGGATTGCTCTTCAGTGAGGTCTGGGTGCATTCGGTTCAAACGGGTCGTGAGTCTCCGCCCCATTAACAATTCGGCCGGACTACGGCCTGTAGCACTACAGGGGGTGGTGTGCTGCAGCAAAAGAAAGGAGCCCAGCCTCTGGCTCCAGTCCCCTTCGTCCATTTTACCCAGGGCCTCTTTGGCCGTCCTGACCATCCGTTCGGCTTGGCCATTAGATGCCGGATGGAAAGGGGCCGAAGTCATTTGGCGTATGCCATTACTCGTGAGGAAGAGCCTAAATTCCTCAGACACAAATTGAGGCCCGTTGTCACTGACGATGACGTCAGGCAACCCGTGGGTGGCAAAAAGTCGGCGGAGCGCATGGATCACAGCAAGTGATGTGGTCGATTTCATATGCACGACCTCCAGCCATTTGGACATAGCGTCCACCACAATTAGGAACATTTGCCCTTGGAGAGGGCCAGCAAAATCTATATGCAATCTGGCCCAGGGTTTACCAGATGACTCCCAGCCTTGGGGTGTAGCTTGTGGGGGATCGGGTCTGACTTGCTGGCATTTGGGACACCCTCGTACCCATTCTTCGATCTCTTTGTCCAGCCCCGGCCACCAGACATACCCTCTGGCCAACGCTTTGGTGTGTACCATACCGGGGTGACCCTCGTGCAGCGACTCTAACACTCTCGTCCTGAGTTTGTCAGGAACCACCACCCTGTTCCCCCATAATACACAGCCCTTAGAAATGGATAGTTCATTTTGACGGCTTTTGTAAGGGCCGAACTCCGGTTCAACGCTTCCAACCGGCCACCCCCTCCAAACCCAGTTTAATACTCGGGACAGCACGCTATCCTTGGCCGTGTGTGCTGCAATGTCCCTGGATGATACCGGGGGTCGAGGAAGCTCCTCAATTGCCAAGACCTCACAGGCGGGGGCAGGGTCTGCGCCAATGTCCGGCACCGGGCACCGGCTGAGGGCATCCGCATGCCCAATCGCTTTCCCAGGCCGGTGCTCTAAGTCAAAATCATAAGCCTGCAAAAATATCGCCCATCTAAGCATGCGTGGGGACATGATGTTTGGCAATTGCTTATCGGGCGCAAAAATCCCCAGTAGCGGCTTGTGGTCAGTGACCAGCAAAAATCGTCTGCCAAAAATAAAATCATGGAACTTTTTGACAGCCGCTACCAACGCCAGACCCTCCTTGTCTATCTGGGCATAGTTCCGCTCTGCCGCAGATAGTGATCTAGAATAAAAAGCGATAGGCGCTTCGCTCCCATCAGGCATCAGATGGCTTAAAACTGCGCCTACTCCAAAAGGTGAAGCGTCAGCAGCTAACACCAGGAGCTTGTGTTCATCATAATGCGTGAGTACGGCATTAGATGTCAGCAGCTCCTTGACTCCCACAAAAGCCTTTTCCTCGGCCTGCCCCCACTTCCATTTTGCCTCCTTGTGCAAAAGCGCGTGCAAAGGGGCCGCCACTGATGCCTTATGCGGTAAAAACGCATGATAAAAATTCAGGAGTCCTAAAAAGGATTGGAGCTCCTTCTTACTCACCGGCCTGGGGGCGTTTTGGATTGCAGATACCTTCTCATCCGTGGGGTGGACTCCCTCTGCGTCAATGCGAAACCCCAGGAAGTCCACACTTTCCACCCCGAGCGTGCATTTTGAGCGCTTAACTCTGAGACCGGCATTTTGAAAACGCCTGAGGACCTCTTTAACCCGGTCCAGTAGTTCCTGTTCAGACCCGCCCGCAATCAGCACGTCGTCAAAATAGGGCACTGTGCCAGGTACCCCCCTTAGTAGACGTTCCATGAGGCCCTGAAAAATCCCAGGTGCTACGTTGACCCCGAATTGCAGCCTGTTCACTTTAAAAGCCCCTTGGTGGGTTACAATTGTTTGGGCCTCGGCAGCCTCCGGGGTGACAGGCAACTGCTGGTATGCCTGGGCCAGGTCAAATTTGGCGAAAATCTTGCCACCCCCCAGGGAAGCCAAAATGTGGCTTATTACCGGGACCGGGTACGAATGTTGCTGCAGCGCCTTGTTAATCGTACATTTGTAATCGGCGCATAGTCGTATGGACCCATCTGATTTGACAGGGGTTACGATCGGGGTCTCCCATTTGCTGTATGGTACTGGCTCTAAAACCCCTTGCTCAACTAGTTTGTCAATCTCTTTTTCCACCTTATGTTTGAGAGACACAGGTACTTTCCGATACTTCAACCTAATAGGTTTGACTGACGGATCTAAGTCAAACGCAACCGGGGGGCCCTTGTACCTCCCCAACCCTTCGGCAAATACATCAGGGAACAGGTCGTACAGCATGCCCCATTTATTTTCAGACATCCTGTTAATCCCAGAAATACCAATGCCCAATGGCTCAAACCAATCTAACCCTAGCAGGTTAACCCGGTCTCCCTCTGCAATCAGGAATGACAGTTTAACACATTTCCCCTTATACTCAACAGTAACAGAGTCCCGTCCGGCCAAGGGAATTCGGTTGCCCTGGAAGTCGGACACTCTGGTTCCCGCAGGCTGGAGCCGCCGCCGGCTTCGGTTCGGGAACAACTGGCGCCAGGACGCGGCAGAAATCACCGTCACGGACGATCCTGAGTCCACCTCCATTGTACAGGGTCGGCCGTCGAGGAGTGGAGTCACGGTGATCTTGCCCTGGCTGCTGGTGCGATTTACGGCCGATGCGCTCGACAAGGTCGCCGTCAACTGGCAGCTTGCTTCCGATGCTGAGGAACGGGTCTTGCCTTGGGTGCTGACTGGAGTGCCCCTCTGCGCTGACCGGTTGTTAGTTGAGGGATCCTTCTTCGCTGATCTGCAGACTCTGGCCAGATGACCACGCCGCCCACACGCTCTGCAGTCGACATCACGAGCCCAACAGGAGTCGCGCTGGTGTTTCCCGCCACAACCGGAGCAAGGCTTGACGTTGGTAGTCTTCGCTGGGGTCCGCTTGCCTCGAACCGCGTTGACGTCATCATCCGCGTCTTCGCCCTCGCTGTCTCGTTGAGCGTGTATACTGGGCTCTGCCACCCGCTGGCGGACCTCCTTCGTGGACTTCTCCGCTGCTTCCGCGGCCACGGCCTCTTCGTAGGCCACTGCCCAGGTCAGGGTGGTGCGGGCGAACAGCCTCTGTTGCAGCCTTTCATCTTTGAGACCGCAGACGAGACGGTCTCTGAGGGCTTCCTCCACGTTGTGGAAATTACATGGTCGTGCGGCTTTGCGAAGGGCCGCCACGAAATCTGCGATGGTCTCGCCTCCGGCCTGGTTCCGCTTGTAAAAAGCGTGCCGGCAGGCGATCTCCGACGGTTGTGGAGAATAGTGAGCCTTAAGCTTCTCAGTGATGTCAGCGTAAGTGACAGTCTTTATATCAGTTGGGGCCACCAACGACCTGGCTATGTCGAAGGTCCCCTTCCCGCAGGAACTCAGGAGGCACGCCCGTTTCTTGGCCTCGTCTGTAATGTCGTGTGTCTCCAGATGGAACTCGAACCTGGATAGGTAGGAGTCCCAGTCTTCTGAGGAGGGTTCGAAGCACTCGAACTTCTGGCTTCCAGCCATCGGGGGAGACTTGGGCACCGGAGCTGGTGGCGCCTCCGCCGGATCGGCTGCTGTGCTCTGCTCGCTTTCTTCCGAGTCCGAAGTGTGGATGTCCGCAGGGCTGCCTACCTGCTCTAACATCCCACCTTCGTCGCCAATTGTTAGATCGCGCTAACAAAGGACTCTTAGAGTGATTCAGCAAGTGATTCAGCTTTATTGGAAGTAACGAACAAGCACTAACTCAGTAAGAAACCAGAACAGAAAACAGTGGGAGCTTATGCTCCTTTTAAACATAACCGGGCTAATGTAGCCACGCCTATTTACAATTAACAACCAATGAGATTGCTTAGTTAAGGACCAATGGGAGTCTTTCCCTCCTAGGGAATGGTATGTTCTGATTGGTCGCTGTTACGAAGCGACCAATAGGAAGTTCGCTCAGAGGAGCCCTGGTATGGCTCGAAGCTTAACATAGGAGCCCTATGAGGTGATTCATGTAAACGTTTCAATACATTACACACCCCACATCCCACGATAGGCTATTTACAGAGTATTGTTTACCAATTGGCTACTACTAGGTTCATGATCTATCTATTGGTTCATTCTAGGATCCAAGCCTTCTATTGTGATGTGCTCCAAGCTACACTATTCCGCATGTTCTGCGATACATAACAGGAGGGGAAAGTGGTTTAGGGGGAAGGCAACTTCCCCTACTCTCAGGATTTAGTTCCAATCTAAATAGGGCCAGGCGGGCCTTGATGCACCTGCTATTCTAAGCAAAAATACTGCTGGGAACTCCATTTATACAATTCCCAGCAACATGTAATGTCTGGTTTCCAGACACTGCAGCTAAAATGATTTTCTGAGCACATTTTTTTGCAGTTCGCTCAATGGCCTATCAGTCAGAACTCACCTCCTATCTAAAAAGACACATTATTTATTTTATTTTATTTATTTTTTTATATCCTGCCCTCCCCACCAAGGCAGGCTCAGGGCAGCTTACATGAAATTTGACAAGTAAAACAAGAATTATAAATATAGCTCTAAAAACAAGAGTTAAAGTGCGGGTATCAGTTTATACGGTGATGGCAAGGTAGTAATAGCAGCAGACATACTGAAAAAATACAGTCAGCGGTTGTTATTGCGGTTTGGCAAAGCGCAGGCTATTGATGGTGGCATTGGGCACAGGGTCTTAGTTGTTGAATGTGGCTCCTTAACTAAAGGCCTGGTGGAAGAGCTCCGTTTTACAGGCCCTGCGGAACTGTAAAAGGTCCCACGGGGCCCTAGTATCTTCTGGGAGCTTGTTCCACCAGCACGGAGCCGCCACTGAAAAGGCCCTGGCCCTGGTTGCTGCTAGCTTGGGATCATTAGGACCTGGGAGGGCCAGATGGTTTTGAGACCCCAACTGTAGTGCTCTCTGGGAAACATGTGGGGAAAGGTGGTCCCTCAGGTGGGTAGGCCCTGACCATAAAGGGCTTTAAAGGTAAGCACCAGCACCTTGAAATGAATCCGGTACGCTATAGGCAGCCAGTGCAATGCTTTTAGCACAGGTTGAATGTGCTCCCACATGGGGAGGCCCAATAGCAGCCTGGCCGCTGCATTCTGCACCAGCTGAAGCTTCCAGATTTGGGACAAGGGCAGCCCCATGTAGAGAGCATTATAGTAGTCCAATCTCGAGGTGACCATCACGTGGATCACTGTCGCCAAGTCATTGCATTCAAGGAAGGGAACCAACTGCCTAATCAGCCGAAGATGATAAAAGACTGACTTAGCAGTGGCTGCTACCTGGGCCTCCATCGTTAAGGAGGCATCCAAGAGCACTCCCAAGCTCCTAACCTCCAGCGCTGGCACCAATAGCACCCCGTCGAAGGTTGGGAGTAGGATCCCTAATCCCGGGCTGCCTCGACTCAGGCACAGGGCCTCCATCTTCGTCAGATTCAATTTCAGTTAGCTCAGTCTAAGCCAACCAGCCATGGCCTGGAATGCCAGGTCCAGATCTCCCAAACTAGAATCAGACTGGCCACCCAACAACAGATAGAGCTGGGTGTGATCCACATCCTGGTGACGCCCCAGCCCATGTCTCCAAGCAATCTGGGCAAGGGAGTGCATGTATATGTTAAATAACATTGGGGAAAGTATCGCCCCTTGGGGCACTTGGCAAACTAGTGGGTGCCTTTGGGACAATTGTTCCCCTAGTGCTACCCTTTGTCCTCAACCCTGTAGGAATGAGGAGAGCCATTGCAAGGCAGACCCCTGAATCCCTGCGTTGGCGAGGTGGTGAATCAGTAGTTGATGGTCGACCGTGTTGAACACTGCCAACAGGTCCGCTGAACCACCCTGATCCAGATGCCTCCAAAGGTCGTCTGTGAGGGCGACCAGTACTGTCTCTGCCCCATGGCCTATTCGGAAGCCGGACTGGAAGGGATGTAATATGGAAGTGTCATCCAAAAAACCCTGCAGCTGATTTGCCACCACCCTCTCAATTAGTTTGCCCAAGTAGGGCAAATTGGAAACTGGCCAGTAATTAGCCAATTTGACTGGATCCAAGGATGGTTTTTTTAAGAGGGGGTATACCACTGCTTCCTTGAGTGCCCCAGGGAACAGTCCCTTGGAGAGGGACTTGTTGATAATGTCCTTTAGGGCACCTCGTAGCCCATCACGTCTGGCTTTAATTAGCCATGATGGGCACAGATCAAGGCTGAAGGTGGGTTGGGTATACAGTTGAGAGTAATTTGTCAACTTCCTCTAGGCTGAGTGGACTGAAATAATCCAAAACCTGACCAGAAGACATGCATGGAGCCTCAAGTTCACTTACTGTCACAACTGTGGCAGGGAGGTCATGGCGGAGTGACAAGACTTTATCTGTGAAACAGCTTGCAAAAGCCTCACAGACAATGTCCAATTCCCTAGCATTTAATTTGCCCTGTGGCAGAGTAGTTGACTGAATCGTTCTAAATAATTGGGCTGGGCGTGAGCTTGCAGACACAATCGTGGCCGCATAGTACTCTCTCTTAGCGGCTTTGACTGCCATCTCATAGGATCTCATAAACGTCCTATAAGATGCTCTTGTTGCTTTGTCATGAGCATGCCGCCACTGTCTCTCTAGCCGTCTAAGCCTTCGCTTCATCAGCCGCAGCTCCTGGGTGAACCAAGGAGCCAGCCTAGAGTGAGGGCACAGAGGGTGTCGGGGAGTGATCTTGTTGATAGCTGCCAAGAGTCGGCCATGCCAATCCTCCACTAGTTCATTTAACGAGCCGCCAAAGGGCATTGGATCCTGCAGGGCCATCTGAAGCCACAGAGGGTCCATTTGGCTCTGTGGGCAAGCTAAAATGCGCTCTCCGGCCAAACAGGGTTGGGGTGAAACATTCACATGGGCCTTCAGGGCATGGTGGTCCGACCATGGAACTGCCATTGCAGTAATCCGGTCCACTGTAACCCCTGCCACGAAGATCAAATCATTGGATGGATGGATGGATGGATGGATGGATGGATGGATGGATGGATGATAGATAGATAGATAGATAGATGATAGATAGATAGATAGATAGATAGATAGATAGATAGATAGATAGATAGATAGATAGATAGATAGATAGATAGATAGAAGACATAGTCCCTGATCATCAGATTTTGGCTGCTAAACAGGGTTCTCTCTGGTTACTTTTTGATGGGAGACCACCATGGAAGTCCAGGATTGTTATGCAGAGGCAGGCAATGGCAAACCACCTCTGAATGTCTCTTGCCTTGAAAACCTCACAAGGTCACCAAAAGTCAGCTGTGATTTGGCAGCACTTTCCATCTCCATTAGAACATACAGACAAAGCTTAATAAAGAGAAGTGAAAACTTGATTTATAGCTAGTTACACACCCTAGGGTAGTGCAGAAATGGCAAGAAGTACATTTTACACTATTGGCAGATTGGGATGCTGGATTTGGAAATTCCTAAAGATTTGGGGGTGGAGCCTGGGGAGAGCAGAGATCTGGCAAGGGAGGAAGTTCAGAAGGGATGTGTTGCAATAAATGCCACCCTCTGAAGCTGCCATTTTCTGTAGTTATGACCTCTGTAGTATGGCAATCAGTTGTAATGCTGGGAGAACGCCAGACTCGATATGGAGCTGGCAACCCTGGCAGAGTAGTTATAATCTGTAACTGACTTGTTGGATAATCAGCTGTTAAATCAGGCGAGATCATCCTAGGGTCTACATTTATAGGGAAAAAGTATCCTGAGTCAAAGCTGTGGGCATGCTGAACATTTCATTTGGAAATGAAGGCAGTTTCTCTGCTTGAGGTTGGCTTTGTCACATAACATATCCAAAGACAAGAAGTAATGAGCCATCCTGACTGGTTAAGAGCACCCTTCTTCTATGGATGAAGTGAGCGCCTCTGATGATGAAAGCTTGTGCTAGAATCCCTGATTGGGCTCCTGCTTTATTTTGCTTCTTGTGAGAGGGCTTGTCAAAGTTCGTGTATGGCCAAAGTCATATGGAACTTACGGACAGATGAGTCAAGACTTGTCCCAGCAGAACTATCACACATGGGGCCGTGTAATGACTAACAAGAAACAACTGAATGTATCCTTTGAAATTCCAGTGTCTAGAAAGGAGCAGGAGGAAGGTATATGCCTTCACTTTTTAAAGTAATTTACATTTTAAAAAAACTTAAAATGTAACTACAGGGTAGACTTAGCTCCTAGTAATGAATACGGTATATTATTAGTCTCAAGACATACTTCTTTTATATTTCTATGACATTACTAATTAATGATGTGAAACCTCTGTTATATTTTGAGCCAGAGTTCCTGAGGCTACTTTGATAAAGATTCTTTTCACTACTTTGAAACTTGTGATCTTTCATACATTCCTGTTTTGCTTTTTGCGGAAAAAAGGCAGAGGACTATCTCTGCAGTCCTCAAATTGATGTGGTGTACTGGTTAGAGTGTTGGACTAGAATTGGGAGACCCAGGTTCAAATCCCTACGCTGCCAGGGAAGTTTGCTGGTTGACTTTGCACCTCTCATTCTCTCTCAATCTACTCTGCTTCACAGAGTGGTTGTTGCCAAGTTAAATGGAGGAGGGGGAAACAATATTGTAAATTGCTTTGGGTTCCTGTTGAGAAGAAAAGCAGGGTATAAATATCCAAATACATAAGTATAGCCTATTAATTAATTCTGATATTTTAAATGTTTCCCCTTGGCCCCGGTCACACGGGGGGGGGAGCATGGCCAAAGCGCGGCTTTTCTGAGCCGCAGCAAACTAGATGCGCGGTGGCGGGATCAGACAGATCCCTCGAGCCACCGCGCATTTGCTCCCTGGCACGATCAGATGCCGGGGGGGGGGAAGCCACGAAACGGAGAGCGAGGCAGCCGGCTGCACATGTGCAGTTTGGCCGGGAGCCTCAAATGCTGTGGAAGACGGGCGCATCGGCGATCCCATGGCCGTCCTTGCCGCGGAGCTTCAGGTAGGTAGTACTCTTTTCTAGGTTGGTTTTTTTTTGATGCGCGGTTTCGCCCGGAAAGGACGGATCGGGGATGGGTGCGCTCCGCTTCCCAAATGTTGTGGTGTGATCGTGCCCGTTTGATGCGCCCCTGATCTGTCCCTCTTGCGGGGCAAAACCTCCCGTGTGACCGGGGCCCTTATATGATTTTTCTGTGATTTCCGTGTTCTTTGAGTAAGAAAGAAGCCAAAGTTTTCGCTTGAAATCAAAGCACTGAAAATAGATACTGTGTACACAAGGACTGAAAGGCTAATGTTCTTGGACCCAGCAAAAGGCAATTCAGATCCCTACTTAGTTCTAAATGCTGGGTGTCTTGGCAAGTAAGATTCCATCATTCTTGGTTCCTCATCTGTAAAATGGGAATGATATATACCAGAAGGCTGTAATGGAGGTGAATGTCATAATGACTTAATGCATTTTTTTGAGCCATGCAAAATGCCATGGAAATTATATTATTAGGGCTAATGCTTCTCTATTAGTTCTGCATAAAATAGTAATGGAACTAAATCACTTTAAGTATGAAACCAGACAGACACAGCACTTCAAAAATGAGCAGTTGGTAGTTTTTATTTACTGTTTTGGAGCCTTGGGCTCTGAACCCACAAGAAGCTGCCTTACGGTCAGAACATTAGACTACCACGGTGAATACTGCTTCTTCTGACTGATATCTGCTCTCCAGGGACTCAGGCAGAGGTCTTGCACATCACCTGCTACTTGATCCTTTTAACTGGAGGTGTCAAGTAGCATTGGCCCTGGTTATCATTTGCATGGGAGGCCACTAAGGAATTCCAGGATCACTGTGCAGTGGAAGGCAATGGCAGAACACCTCTATTAGTCTTTAGCTCGAAAACCCTACGGGGCCACCATAAATTGGCTGTGATTTAATGGCACCGTACACACATAAAGTTAAGGCCAACTAGGATACCCACATCATACATTAATTTTTTTAATCAGGAAACTTCAGGGTTAGAACCATTTTGATTAGTTTTGTTGAGAGCTGAGTTTTATGCAGTCTTAGAAAAAAAATAACATATCACCATTCTTGGAATAAAATTACAGTCCATGTACCTCCTCCAGATAGACAAGGTGTTATTGGCTTCTGTTAATTTCTAAGAATGCCAAGTTAAAACTACACTTTTTCTTATGCCAGCGCTAACCTAAAAATAGTGTGGATGGTCAAATACATCGGCCAGCTTGGAGGTGGAATCATCATGTTGGGCCACCATTCATTTTGTATTCTGAAAGTTCAGTTTACGGTTACCCAGCCAGATTAAAATTTCCCTGAAACCTTCAAATCCAGGCTGTGCCAGACCTCATAGAGATCATCTTTAGAACAATATATTGGAGAAGAAAGACCATTCTTTCTCCAATAGAGAGCCAGTGTGGTGTAGTGTTTAAGAGCAGTGAACATATATTTGCTTCTACGTTCATTTGAAGTTACTTTCCTTAGTGATTTCTATGTATAATTAAATCATAAGAGGTTTATTCTTACAACTGGCTTAGCAAAATCATTTACGCCTGGCTTAGCAAAATCAGTTGGTCCTTGAGTTGAGCGCATTGTATCTAAATTAGGCCACTGATAATATCAAGTGATCTGCTGTCATGGAACTCCTGGTTCCACATCCAGGTTCAAATGTAGACCTATAATTGTAATAGCATATGGCCAGTTCAGAATATGAGGGAATATGTGTTGAATGGGTATCACCAAATTCCATCACATGGCACAATTGTAGTGTGTTTGCTTAACTTTTGTGCCCAGCTCTCAATCCAATGGACATTTATCTACATTTATCACATAGCTACGATTCAGCCTCGATCTTTCAACTTGTATACTGATCAGGCCCGTAGCTACAGTGGGGCATCTCGGGGCTAGGCCCCCGGACTTACTGGCAAGGCCCACGACTTCCCATTCCGCTCAGGGCCCCTGAGTGGCAGTGGGTGCAGGAAAGGAGCCGGGTATTTCTGCACAGCTGTCCAGTGCAAGGGTCCAGATTAAATTACCTTTATTTCGATTAGCCAGTGCCCCCTAAGAAATTTAAATGCCCCCCCGACTAAAAAAATCCTGGCTACGGGCCTGATACTGATGATCATATAAAGTCATATAAATTGACCCTTAGGCTGTATTTCCCACTGAAAATTTGCATTAGTTATACTTAATGCACCAGACCGATGAATCCTGCCCAGTGCTGTTCACCTGCCCTTTCTCAGGCAGTAATGGTATTATAACAGCCGCTTGCAGTGATGTCGGTTGGTAGAGGGCCATCAGATTATTCCTGGATAAACAGGCACACATTTTAAAGGATTACTAGCTCCCCTGAGTCCAGCTTGCAAACACCTACCTTGCAGATGTGGCTTTGGTAAACAATATGCAGTACAATTTTCAGCCAGTTCGAAACTGTCACTTTTGGATTGCAAAACAACAGTAGAAAACTTTAGCCTCTGAAGTGAGTAGGTGAAGCTCTGGGGTGTAGCAGGCTAGCAAATAAAAATCCCATTCTACAGATTTTAGAAGAACAAGGAGAAAAACTGCATGAGAGGAGACCCTCAGCTACTGTCTCCCTCACCCAGAAGAAGCCTTTAATCCCTGGAATGCAAGATTCTTCAGGGCACTTTCACTGTTTCTTCTACACACCCACCCCCATTCTCTCACAAGATCTGTCTAGCCCAGTTAACAGGCACTGGTTTCCTTCCTGGCAAAGCTCAGATGCTAAGGAGAGAGAGTGCTTGTTATTGGCACCAAATGCCTGGTGCCTTCTTCTACCTTATTAGACCCAACAGGCTTTGAAACAGCCGTTGAATTAAAGAAGAATCTCCCAGCCATCCTGCTGCAGTCTGACAGCTACATCCTCTCTAGGTTCTACCGCAGATGAACTCGGCACATTAAGCCATCAGCCGGAGCGTCTCTGTTTGTCTGCAAGATGAGCTCCAGCGAAACAAACATGCAGCAGCAGTTTTCAAGCCTAACAAGCACAGACACACAAACACATGTGCAGCTACACAGACTGCAGTTTATCTGGGTTTTGTGATTTTTTCAGCCTTACCGTTCAACTTGCTGGAGGCTTGCTTTTTCTCCCCCCTCTCTCTTTTCCTTTGATTCCTTTTTTTATTACTCGGGAAGGCAGCGAAATAAACAGAGCAGGTGGCTTTGAATACCCAAGCTTGCCATCTGTAGCCTTGGCCCTTATAATCCAGGAGGAGTAGCTGGCTGGCTCCTTGGGTGGCAGGAAATACAGGCTGCTGATGAGGGCAAGGAGTGCTTGGAAGGAGTCTCCTCTCCTCCTCAAGGTTGCTGGCTGTGCTTTGTGGATCCAGCTTGTCTTTGCTGGCAGCTGCTGTCTCTGTTGGTCTGAGAGCTTCCCCACTCAGCCTGACAGCTCCGGCAACTACTCTTAAGGTGGCTCTCAATCCCTCACTGCAGAATTCTTTTTTTGTGTAAAAAAACAAACAAGTTCACAACCAGCTCTGCCTGGATACCTCAGGCAACACAGAGGTCTGTCCTCTCAGCATGATCTGAAGAGAAGCCCACAGCCATCCCTTGGATTAGTCTCTCCGTCTGCATGTTTGCTTCTTCATTGGGTGCCAAAATGTATTTTTCAATGAGGCTGAGCAGGAGTGAGCAGCGTACTTAAGCCTGGAAGAGTTCTAAGTCACCCCCAAATCAGTCTTGGTGTAGCATTAAGCCTCACCTCTCAGTGCTCCCCCCTTAAATCCCTAACACAGATTTAATTGCCTCCCTGCTTCCAGTTAAATTCACTTTCATTTCTTATCCAATTTCATGGGGACTTGCAAACCCTAAGTGGCTGGAGCCACTGGCTGGTATTTCCAGGCCAGGCTGTCAAGCAGGGACTCAGCACAAGGTGAAGCTCCTTCAAGTAGGCTTGAGCAGCATAAGAAACATAAGAGACGCCAGTGTTGGATCAGGCCAAAGACCCATCCAGTTCAACACTGTCACACAGTGGCTAGAAATACCAGGTGTCATCAGGAGGTCCACCAGTGGGGCCAGGACATTAGAAGCCCCCCCCCTGTTGCCCCCCCCCCCCAAGCACCAAGATGACAGAGCATCACTTGCCCCAGAGCCCCTATCTATACCTTGTGGCTAATAGCCACTGATGGACCTCTGCTCCATATGCTTATCTAATTCCCTTTTGAAGCCGTCCATGCTTGTAGCCGCCACCACTTCCTGTGGCAGTGAATTCCATGTGTTATCACTCTTTGGGTGAAGAAGTACTTCCTTTTATCCGTTCTAACCCGACCGCTCAGCAATTTCATTGAGTGCCCACGAGTTCTTGTATTGTGAGAAAGGGAGAAAAGTACCTCCATCTCTACCTGCTCTATCCCATGCATAATCTTATAAACCTCAATCATGTCACCCCTCAGTCGTCGTTTCTCCAAGCTAAAGAGCCCTAAGCGCTTTATTTTCCTCATAGGGAAAGTGTTCCAACCCTTTTATCATTTGAGTTGCCCTTTTCTGCACGTTTTCCAAAGCTATAATATCCTTTTTAAGGTGTGGTGACCAGAACTGCACACAGTTAGCAGTTAGCTGTCTGCTCTGAGATGCTTCAAGAAAGAACCCCCTGAAATCTGACCTCCTGTAATATATTTCTGAGTGTCCAGGAGTTCTTAAAAACTACAATTTTGAGGGGACCCATGATTGGGCCAAAATGGGTTTATATTCATAGTACGTTAGTGTGTGTCCAGAATGCTTTTAAAATTCAGGAATTTGGAATTCAGTTTCAGCACTTAAGAACAGAAGAACATAAGAGAAGTCATGTTGGATCAGGCTAATGGCCCATCTAGTCTAACACTGTGTCATGCAGTGGTCATAACACAGGTGCTATCAGGAGGTCCACCAGCAGGGCCAGTACTCCAGAAGCCCTCCCACTGTTGCCCCCCAGGCACCAAGAGTACAGAGCATCACTGCCCCAGACATAGTGTTCCATCTATACCTTGTGGCTAATAGCCAGTGATGGGTCTTTATTCCATTTGTTTATCTAGTTCTCTCTTGAAGCCGTCCATGCTTGTAGCTGCCACCACTTCCTGTGGCAGTGAATTCCATGTCTTAATTACTCTTTGGGTTAAGAAGTACATCCTGTTATCTGTTCTAAACCTACTGTGCATTAATTTCCCATGAGTTCTTGTACTGTGATAAAAGGAGAAAAGTACTTCTTTTTCTATCTTTTTATCCCATGAATAATTTTTAAACCTCTGTCATGTCACCCCCTCAGTCATCATTTCTCCAAGCTAAAGCGTTCTAAGATCTTTAACCTTTCTTCATAGGGAAGGTATTCCATCTCCTTAATCATTTTAGTTGCCCTTTTCTGCACCTTTTCCACTGTTATAATATCTTTTTTGAGGTGTGGGGACCAAAACAGTACACAGTTGTGAAGCAAAGCATCTGCCCCACCACCACCACCCCAATGGTTAACGTGAATGGTGATGGGCCTGAGCTGTTAATTGGCCTTCTGGCCTGCATGCTTCTTAACATCCACAAGGCCAAAGATAGGGGAGGGTTAATTGGTTTCTCATGGGAAACTGTTGTTGGTGATGGGAGGGGGGAGACTGGGAGAGCTGATGTAATCTTCCAGAGGTTTCTTTTGGAGACTCATTCTGATTGGATGCCATGACTTGCTGGGCCAAAAACTAATTTAGTTGTGGCCCTTGAGAGAAGCTAGCTAAAATTTTCATGGACTATAGGCCCAGACTGTGACTTCCAATTGCTAGATTTGCGGTCTTCCTGTCGAAACTAAGGTTGGTACATCCTAACACAGCTCTGGACAGTGTTAGGTAGTTGAAGCTATCTTTATTATTTTCTGTCCTGTATGATTTCTGAGTAATGCATTGGCAATAAATTTTTCCTTATCAGTATCTTTTGAATAAATTTAATATTATTTTGTAACTAACAGTCTGGTTTTTGTGCACACTTGCCTTGAGAATCCATAGGCTTCCTTGACAACAGTATTCCAATGAGACCATGCCATAGGTTTATTCAGGGGCATTATGATACTGGCTGATTTGTTTTCAATCTTCTTCTTAAGGATTCCCAGCATAGCATTTGCCTTTTTTATTGCAGTCACACACTGAGTTGACATTTTCAGTGAGTTATCTACCACGGCTCCAAGGTCTCTCTCCTGGTCAGTTGCTACAAGTTTGCACCCCATCAACATATATTTATAGTTAGGATTTTTGGCTCCAACTTTGCACTTGACCACATTGACCCTCATTTGCCATGTTGATGCCCACTTGCCCAGCCTCAAGAAATCCCTCTAAAGCTCCTCATGGTCTTCCCTATTTCTCACCAACCTGAACAATTTAGTGTCATCCGCAAATTTAGCCCCTTCACTGTTTACTCCCAACTCCCAAATCATTAATGAACAAGTTTAAAAGCACCAGATCTAGTACTAAGCCCTGCGGTACCCCACTGCTTACCACCTTCCGCTGTGAAAACTGCCCATTTTTACACTTCTGATCTTTGCAGGTACTCCTAAGGGTAGAACTTATGCTCCTTTTTGATTGTTGTAAATCATTGTGAATGGGATTTTAGTATTAGGAGCAGGGATGTAGCAATTTTAAAAATACCATCACTAGGACATGAAGTCTGATGAGGTTATTTAAAGACAATTCCTGGGCCCCTTTTAGGTAAAATAGGCAAATGAAATTGATAAAGAGAAATGTGAAAGTCCTTTGTTTATGTTCTAATGAGATCTGTACCCAATTCCAGTGAAAGAACAGCAGGGCTTTATCTTTATCATCAATCAATTTCACATTAGTGCCTTCTTGAGGTATCTGTAACACATACACAACCTTGCTACTGCAAACATCTGGCAAACTGTGCTGTCTTATCAAACTGAAAACTGTAGCACTGTAAAGAGTGGCTAGCTCTTTCTGCTTTATCATGTAGCACAGCAACAAAAACATGTGAAGTGCCACTCATGTTGACCTGGAGAATATACAGTTCACTGTAGATCTCAGGCATGAGTACCAGTGCAGTCATAAACTTTCTCTCAACCTGTATGTCTTCAACTGAAATAACAGTGACTTGAACCACAAGGTGATTGTGATGACAATTAGGGTTGCCAAGTCGGGTGTTGCGCCGCAGTGGGGGGATTCCCGGCTGGCGTCTGGTTTGCGCGCGTGCACCGCACGAACGTCACCCAGAAGTGACGTGACGACGCCAGGCACGCTGGGGGCAGGGCCATGACCATCCGAGGGAAAAACATAGAGTTTTCCCTTGGATGACTGTGGCCCCTTCTCCAGCGTGCCCGGCGGCGTCACGTCACTTCCAGGTGACGCGCACATCAGGGTGGGGCTCCCCCCGAGGCCCAATCTGCCGCCAGCGGGGAACGGGCCTCTGGGGCGGGGGTTTCCCCACCCCCCGGGGGGACTTGGCAAGCCTAATGACAATTAAAATGTAGATTGCAAATTACTGTACGAAATGAATGATGGGCGGTATGAGTTGCCCAAGTAAACCCCAGAAAAGGTACTGAAGATGTCTTGAAATAATTGCAGGTTGTTTCTCTAGGTTATTTCTTCCTTACATACAATTGAAACTTCACTAATGGCAGGTAAGTTTGCAGACAATCAATGTGATGTAGCAGTTAGAGTGCTGTACTGAGACCAGGGAGACACCTATTCATATTCACCATCCAGCTATGAAGCTCACTGGGTGACTTTGGGTCAATCACACTCTCTGAGTCTAAACTACCTCAAAAATGGAGGCGGAGGGGTAGGACCATGTAAATCTATCTAAACCCTTTGGAAGAAGGGCAGGATAAAGATGTAGGTCTATAGCAGGGGTGGCCAAACTGTGGCTCGGGAGCCACATGCGGCTCTTTCACACATATTGTGTGGCTCCCGGCAGGGCGGCTGGGGAAGCTAAATAACATGAGCAAACAAATATAATTGGACAAATAAATATCATTATCAATATCTGCTTTTACTGTTTTTGTTATTATTTTGGCAGTCTCATTTAATGGTAATAGCGATGGCAGAAGCACTGTCCAGTATGTGCCTCTGACAATTACATAAAATGTACACTTCTGTCATAGAATAAGAGCTTTATGTGTTTATGAAAATACATTATTTGTACATATAATACTAAATATATTATATGAAACATGGGAATATGTGGACCATGGGAACAACTGAAGTGCTAGTGCCACACTGCCTATTTTCTTAAACTAGGACAGGCCGTTCTTGTGCACAACACTACTGACTGCCTAACACCTTGCACCACAACTGGGGCTGAGTTCCAGTCCTTGATCGGGAGGAACCAGGCTATACACTGGGTCATCACACAGCACATTATGGCAACTCTTCCGTCAAAGCCTTCCTCCTTTGTTCTCATCTTTGACAAGTTCCTTTAAAAAACAAGAAAGGCCTCTGAACATTTCCCTCCATGCTAAAGGTTGACTTTTCCAAAGGAACAAAACAAACCACAGCAAACAAATATGCCAAAATAGATTTTAAAACTTCCCCCCTTCTTTCCATGACGTGCATGCTTTAATGTTGAGAGGCGACACTATTTCAGGCATGCTGTATTATTTATATCTAATCATATTGCACTATATTCATTTTAGAAGGACATATATCCAGTTGGCTGATTTGAAAAAGCTGGAAAAAGACAATGAGAGTTTAAACTGAAGAGAAGCTGATGTGGAAGAATATCCCCCTGTCCATTACGCACACGCAGGCCTTGCCCGTTATGTGCATCAGATTAAAGTTTTTCACAAAGATTTTCCATCCCCTTGCTCCTGACTCACCTTGTACTTTACTTAGAAACTAGGGGAAATGAAAATGATGTGAACACACAGAAGCATACTAGAAACATTTAGAAAAATATTTTTTCACTGTAACTTGATAAGGAAGAATTACAAGTTTGAGAAAACCTGTGTGCGTAGGGAAACACTTCTAGTTTAAGAGCATGTGAATGTATTGTTTTTCTTGATATTTGTCTGCACAAATTGGTTTCTTTTCCATTTGCACAATAACACCAGTGCAGGTCCTAGGTATTAGTCCTGAACCCAAAAGATATATTGTAATTTCCCCCCATGATAACCCCATCAAAGTGTGAAAGATTGCTTTTAGAATCTACAGAAGTGCTCATCTCTAACAACAGCTGGTTTAACCAAATACCTTAACTGTGGTGTTCAGCCATTTCTAGAGGCCACATAAAAATGCATAGTCCTGGAAGGCCTTTGGGAAGAAACTCTTTGTTCCCAAAATTAGGCATTCTCTCAGCTTGCTTACGTGCTCATTTTCTGTGGAGAGACTGAGCTCCTTGGGTAGAATAAAAATGTAATAGACAGGGACAGACAGACAATCCTGTTTTCCTTGCTCTTGCTTCAGGTGTAATAGTACTATCCATTGGGGCAGGTGCCTCCTGCAAAATCTGGACACATGATGGTTCTGCATGTTGAAAGCTCTCTGGTAATTTCAATGAAACCACCCAGTGGTGAAAGTGATAGTTATGATGTCATTAATAACGTGCTTCTGTTAGCAATTTAAAAAACCTCATTGGGATTCAGAAATCACTCCTTTTGTGCCTTTCCCCCCTTTTCCTAAAAAGCTGTGTTGCAAGAGCTGTGGAAATTTCCAATTACTATTAGCTGGTTAAGTTCCTTCCTGGGAATAATTAATAGTTCTCTTTGACATTTAAGTACTGTTAAGCACTGAGCCATTCTTTTGTTGGCCAACAGACAGCAGCCGCTGGGGGAAAACATTATAGTCCCATCCCTGCTGAGAATTTACAGATGTGGTAATAAGGCCTTGTCTCCTATAGTAGGTATGTTCAGTCCAACTCCAACAGTGAAGACATTAGAATAACAAAGGACCCTAGTGGTCTATGGGGAAGGTCTTCCACCTACCTATGCAGTACAGCTGGCCCATAGAATCACCAAGAGTTGGACATGACTGAATGGATAACAACAACAACATACAGTACATTAACTTACAACATCAGGAAGGATACTTGAGCTCAGCACTCCAGAACTGTGTTTGTCTTACCTCAGTACATGGAGAAGGAGAATGATGAATACCCCACTTTTCTCTACCTTAAGGAGTCTCAAAGCAGCTTACAATCATGTTCACTTCCTCTTCCAACAAGAGTCACCTTGTGAGACTGATGGGGCTGAAAGAGTTATGAAAGAACTGTGACTGGCTCAAGGTCACCCAGCAGGCTTCATGTGAAGAACGAGTGGGGAATCAAACCCAGTTCTCCAGATTAGAGTCTGCCACTCTTACCGCTACACCATGCTGGCTCTCAATGTAGGACTCCTGTATCCTTTGTCTGCTGTCCTTTGTGCCTGTGTCCTTTGTCTAATGGCTGACTGGGGTAGTTGGGGAGGGCATGCCCACTGGCAGCAACATTACATCTTGGAACTATGGACTGCTAGACCGCCCTGAGCCTGCTTTGCGGGGAGGGCAGGGTACAAATTTGAAAATAAATTTAAAAAAAAATCAGTAAAAGGTCAGTATAAGTAAGGCCAAAGGGCAGTAAAAGTAAATTTGGCCAGATAATTCTTTAAGCTTCTTTTGCTTGGTCCAGTGGTTCCCAAACTTTTTTCAGGCCACCACCCTGTTAGTTCCATAAACTCATCCCCAGTGCCTCCTACCCTACCCTATAAAAAGCATTATTCAGAATAGCAGTTTGCACAACCCACTAAGAAAGGTAATAACAATAAAATTCAAAACTGTAAAAATTAATTGCACATTTATTCAAAGTACAGTTAAAACTTTTTTGTTTTATTCAACAAAACTGATGAACTTGATCCAGTGATACCAGCTTTTCAACATCTGATAATCATTTAGCAAGAATCTTAGATTCCACATTTAATAACTTCGCTGTTCAGTAACTTCTTAATGCAATGGATGGGCTTGATGAAGGATACAGTTTTCCAGTGTGTGGTGTAAAGTCACTTAGCAGGAGTCTTTAATCACCACATTTAGTAATCTGGAGTTGATTTCTTTACTGGAGAGGAATTGGATGACCATACTAAAACTATGTTCCAGCAAATACAATGCTGGGAATGCAACAAATAACTTCTTAATCACTGTCTATCATGCAGGATAGCAATCAGAAATTTACTTCTGTAACCAAAACTCTTGGTACCATTTGTTAAACTTTGGCTTCAGGTCCATGCCTTTTTGTAGGTCAATTAGTTCTTCCTCCACTACCCCAGCTTCCTCAGTATCTGAAAATGGATTTATCACCCAATCTGGAATTCCCTGTACTGGCCTGCAGGCTCCAAGCACCAGGTACCAGAAGTCAGGCAAAGCAGAGGTGTATTGGCCAAGGTCTGGGGTCCAGTAGTCAGGCAAAGCAGAGTCAGTTGCTTAGGGTCTATTGTACACATTGCATTCACACCTAACAGCCTCTTTTGGCTGGTTTTATAGCCCCATGCCTAAGGGTCATGCTTGCAACTAGTTGCTCAGAAGCAATCTTGCAACTACTCATCTGCATTATCAGCAAGCAGCTGGTGTCAGGCCAGGAGGCATGCACTTTGCTGTCTTGTCTGTAGCTCTGTTCTCAGCCACCATCTGTGGCACTCTGAGTGTGTAGTGATACTGGTGGGCTGAGAATGCGTTGGACGGTGTTGGTGGCTCTGCATCAGCTGTTGCCTGTGAATCTTGTCAAGCCTGTAGCTCATTTTCCTGCTGGTCAGCTTCTATTAACTTAAGGTTGGCTACATACTGTTCCTCTTCTCCTGAGGAGTCCTCGCTAATGCTGAGCCCTGGCTGACTCACGCCATTTCCATTGAAAAATGATCCTCAGATTGCTCAGACATATCTTCATGCAGCATATCCAAGTCGTCACAAAAAACATGCAGATCATCATCTTGTAGTTCACCTTTCTCTTCCAGCTCAGACAAGCTGAGAAATTGGTACAGCTCATGACAGCTTACACTGAGTTTGAATAGAGTTAATTTTGAAATAAACATAGATATGACAGATTTGGCCTTAAGACTGACCTCATTTCATTGCAACTGCAAATTTATTTCATTAAACTTTGCAAATAGTTCTGATAAATAAATTTCAGAGGGTAACTGTGTTGGACTGCAGTAGAATAGCTAGATTTGAGCCTGGTAGATTCCTGATGAAGGAAGCTTAGACTCTAGGGTTGCCAAGTCCTACCTGTTATGTTAGTAAAAGAATTTCCATGTCTTTGAAAAACTGCTCAACAACACGAAATATTGCCTCCCCTTTAATATCTGTTCCTAGTTGCCTTGCAAATAACAACTCTTGAGCCAGATTTTCATCTTTAGTAAAGTGCACATAAGCAAGAAGGAAAGATTCATTGCCTGGCAAAGCTGACTCATCCAGCTGTAATGCAAATTTTAGTATGCTGTATAATATATCTTCCACATTTTCAGACATTTCATCTATGTGTCTTTGCACTGAATTCTTGCCGAGAGGAATTGTTAGTTATATCATGTGGTGACTTCTGCAAAACAGTACTCAGAACCTCATGAGCTGGTAGGATTAGTTCTTCACCAATTATATCTGGCTTTCAAGAGTTAGCAATCAACAATGAAATGTTGTATGATGTACACAAAGCATATTGCTTTGTCATGAATATAAGAACAACGTGGTCGAAGGGGCCCACCTCCAGTACCTACCCTGCCAGCCCCTGCCTCTTAGTACTCCCCTAGGAAATCCCACCCCCCAGGGGGTGGGATAGGCTTGCAAAGCCCCCACTGGGGGTGGGTAAATTCCCGCCTGAGAGGCCCGTTACCCGCCGCCGGCGGATCGGGCCCCGGGGGGAACTCCATCCCCTGCCAGAGGGTGTCCCCAGCGTGATTATGTCACCCGGAGGTGACATCATCACGCTGGCCACGTTGTGGGGGGGACACTCTGTGAATCGAGGGAAAACTCTATGGGTTTCCCTTGAGTCACGGTGCCCCACCCCCAACGTGGGCGACGCGATGATGTCACTTCCGGTGACGTTATTGTGGCATGCGCGCGCACAAAGCGCACATGCAGGGAGACTCCCGACGGAGCCAGGAATCCCCCCGCTTTGCAGGTAAGTCGACTTGGCAACCCTAGGGTGGTACCACCCACTTTGGGAACCACAGGCCTAGACCTTTATGACTTTCTGTTCTTTACATTTTTTAAAAGCATGTTCTATTATGCAGTGAATATTATGCCTTACATCTGCATTCTGCCCTTTCTCTTTGTTTGCTGACTTGAGGCTATCCTACATTATCCTCAAAATCATGATATAGTTCAGGCTTAGTATATTGAACTGGAGTCCTGAAACCAGAAGTATGCAGTCCAAGTCCAACATTCTTTCAACACATGGGCTTTTTTCTGGGAAAAACTGACTTCCTCACATGGAGGGATGCCTCAAACGAAGAATTCACCAGATTATTTCAGTAATTCAGACCGCCCTCTGTGTGTGCTCAGGGACCCAGCTGGAAACTAGTAGCTGGCAGGAAATGGGGGCTAAAAAAAAGAGCCATCATGCTCCCAGCACAGAGCACTCAAGCTCCTAGTTATGCTAATAAGTCTGGATGAGGCAAAAGAATTCCATACCCTTCTACTAGGTCACACCCAAAAGGGACAGATACTGCTATGTGCACTTCAAGAGCTTTTGGTCAGCTGAATAATAAAGAAGCCATCAGTGGTGATGAGTCACACAGAATGAAGAAGGATTGAGATTCAGCTCTCACAGATGACCAAACTACCTGATGGTGAGCTTTTGCATTTTGTATAGCCAGATTTTGATCAACCTGCCAAGTGATAAGGAAAGTTTTCCATACTTCAGCTACTGAATATGTGCTAAAATGTATTGGTAGAACATGTTATAAAATGGTTGCCTGTATCTCTCTCTGTTTCTCTCATTTCCTGTCCTATAGATATGATAACCAATCGCCTCAGGATCTGAAACTGATGGGAGACCAAATGCCATGTATAGCAGCCTGGTTCCATGACAACAACAATCTGTATTTCATCTCTAGCTCATGATGCACTGAATAAATCTTCAGAAATATGTCATTCATTTGAACTTTGTAAGTGGTCACTGGAATGTTCCCATCAGCACTGCAAGGATTTTGCAATGGTATCCCACAAATACTTTACTTCAGAAACCTGCCGATTTTGGGCCCTGGTCACACGGGCCAGATAACACGGGGGGGGGGGGGGGAGGCGTGGCTGTTCGCCCCGGAGCAAAATTGAAAAGTATGCAAACGGGAGTGATCTCAGCTCAACATACTTTTAATTAGTTCAGAACAAGACAAAGAGCTGGCTCGCAGGCCGGTGTATATAACCCAGGAAACACCCCCACCCCCGTGATTGGCTATTTACAGTGTCCGAGAGATCCATAGGCTCTCGGTTGGGATCCAAGCCCTCCTATTGGTGCGGGCTAGGATCCGCTTGACCCTTTGTTCTCATTCCCAAAGCTCTGCTAGTTCACCAGACCGCATGGCGACCAGGTCGCCTCTGCGGTCGGAGATGAGTACATTACAAAAATAAAGCACGGTAGCCCGATCACATGGTCCCCCGAGTCTCCATGCTTCGGCTGTTAGCTGGGAATAACATGGTGATGCTGCAGCGTGGCAAAGAAGCGGCATGGCGCGACCACACTAGCGTTTCGCGTTTGTGCGCATGCGCAGTTCTGCAGAGCAGCACTGCTTTCTGTTTTGTGTTTGTACAAACTCCGCATCTTCAGCGGGACACCATGGGTTGGCCACAGGTGTGCTACGCTTCCCAGATGTTGTGGTGTGATAGCACCCCGAAAATCCGCCCGACATTCGTGCCTTTCGCGCGGCAAATTCTCCATGTGATCAGGGCCTTGGATAGGTATCCAAATGGAATTTGAAAACTAAAGAGTTAGCCAATGCACAGTGTGATGATTTTGAGTCAATCACACTTGAACAAGGCAATACATGGCTATACACTTTGATGAAAACATAGTGCTAGATGAAGGGATAGTTCACAACAGCTGCAGCCTTCTTCTGCACCTGTAATCAGTGGCATACGCTCTGCTAGTGCCTAGAGACTGATCAGTCACTAGCAGTGTTCCCTCTAAGTTGAGTTAGTGTGAGCTAGCTCACAGTTTTTTAGCCTCCAGCTCACACATTTTTGCCTTAGCTCAGGAAGGATGGCTCCAGAGCAAACTGATTTATGCAGTAGCCATATTGCTGGCTCACAGCTTTAATGCCAGTAGCTCACAAAGTAGAATTTTTGCTCACAAGACTCCACAGCTTAGAGGGAGCATTGGTCACTAGTACACTAAACAGGGTTGCCAAGTCCCCCTGGCCACTGGTAGGAGGGTTGGGGGGCAGGGTTGCCAACTCCAGGTTGGGAAACTCCTGGAGATTTGGGGGTAGAGCCTGGGGAAGACAGGGACCTCAGTGGGGTACAATGCCATAGAGTCCACCCTCAAAAGCATCCATTTTCTCCAGGGGAACTGATCTCTGTAGTCTGGAGATGCTGTATTGACGGGGGATACCCAGGTCCCACCTGGAGGCTGGCATCCTTAACTCTAAGACATTTGTTCCTGGTTCACTGAGAGACAGTTTGGTGTAGTGGTTAGGAGTGCAGACTCTAATCTGGGAGATTCCCCACTTTTTCACATGCAGCTGCTGGTGTTACCTTTGGTCAGTTACAAGTTATTTTAGAGCAGTTCTCTCAGAGCTCTCTCAGCCCCACAGAGTGTCTGTTGTGGAGAGGGGAAGGAAAGGAAATTGAAAGCTGCTCTGAGACTCCTTTGGATAGTGAAGGGAAGGGTATAAATCCAATCTCTTCTTCTTAATTATTAATCATTTAATATATTTGTTATTCATATATACTCATTTGTCTGGCATTCACTGAAGGAACATCATATCAGAAAGACTGATCTGTTTAAAATGCATACCAGATGGTATTTAACTCCGAATCGTTTATTCCTATGCAAATTCAAGAACAACCCTTTATGTTGGAAGGGTTGTGGACAAAAAGGTAATTTTTTACACTGTTGGTGGGCATGCCCTAAAATTTTACAATATTGGGAAAAATATTAAAGGAAATAGAGAAAATAACTGGGCAAGTAATTCCTAATACTCCTGAATCCGTACTGTTACAATATTGGCCCACATTAACATTAACTAAACAAAAAACAGAATTAATCTCATTAATGCTATATGTAGCAAAAAAACTACTAGCATTGAACTGGAATAAACTGAGAGTTCCAAATTTATACAATGGGATTTATACAATGGGATGTGATAATTGAAGACAAGATAGCTACACAAATATTGGTAGCTCAAGGTGAAAAAAACACAAATTTTTTTTGGAAATATGGTTTTCTTATTTTGAATATATTTCTACACATTTAAATAATATGACAAAATTGCCTAATAAATATAAAGATATAGCTTTGTATTAGTTTGCCAAAGGCCAAATGTTAATAAGGCCTTATGGATTTGTTATATATGCAGCCATTTTGTATGTTATGTTTATATTAGTTATTGTAATGTAAAGTTATTGCTATTATAAAAAATTAATTACAATTATTTTAAAAAGACTGATCTCATGGATCAAACCAAAGGTCCATCTAGTCAAGACATCTCCAATGTTTATTTAAAAATAAAATTAAAAAATTAAAAATAAGATTTAAATGAGGGGATACCTGATAGCAGCTGTGGGTGAGTGGGGAAGCAGCCAGACAGCGCAAGGGACTTGTTGCTCTTGCCAAGGGCGAGGTGCTGGCTGCAAGCCTGGGGAGAGTCTGGGGAAGGTTGGACAGGAGAGAGAAAATCAATTGCAGCCTAACCGATGACGGCTTTTCTCCCCCAGCAGCAACATGCCCCATCTGCCACTCCATGCACTGACTCCCAGGTGAGCATGGCTTGGATCGCAGCCCCAGTGGGCCCGAGCTGAGGCTACTCTGCCTTGTCTCCCAGTTAGGGTTGCCAAGTTGATCTTCGCCGGGAGCAGGGGGCTCCCGGCCGGTGTCTGGTGTGTGCGCGCGCACATCACCCGGAAGTGACGGGAGGACGGCAGGCACGCTGGGGGCGGGGGCACGGCCATACAAGGGAAAACCATAGAGTTTTCCCTTGGATGGCCGTGGCCCCGCCCCCAGCGTGCCCGGCGTCCTCCCGTCACTTCCGGGTGACGCGCACGTCGGCGTGGAGTTCCCCCCAGGGCCCGATCCGGCACCGCTGGGGAACAGGCCTCTGGGGCGGGGGTTTCCCCGCCCCCCAGGGGGACTTGGGATCCCTACTCCCAGCCGGCTTCTGTCTTGCACCGAGGCCTGCGTGGCCTTGGCAGGGTGCTCCTTCTACGCTCCTTGGCCAACTCCCCCCACTGCGCCCTAATGCGGTGGGGGCAGAGCCTGGGCTGCCATTTGCTGGCTCTGCCTGGTGGAGCAGCTTCGCCAGGGCCGCCAACCAGACTGCCACCACCATTTTTACCATTTTTACCTTGGAGTTAGTGCACTCAGTACAATAGCTATTTTCTCCAGTGAGTGTGACAGGGGATTTCCCCAGATGAACCTGATTGTCACTCCAGAAAGATCCTCCTTGTCAGTCAAAACCGTAACATCTTCATTGTTTATAAAAAATTGTTGGACCTCCCTTAACAGTCTTTGATCCAACAAAATATATTAAAACATGGTTGCTTCAAGGTCATTCAGTGTTAGACGACAAAAGCAAGACATGAAAAAGAATTGAGGACGTTGGTGACATGTCTAAAGTTTGGAAACGGGTTTGAAGTTGAGATAAGTCCTGTAGTGCATGAAAATAATATTGTTGCAAAGAATCCTTCATTTCCCTCTTGAGCATTCTGGCACCTCTTTTTCCAGGAAAAAAGCCCTTGTCTGGATCTATTATGACCAGCGATATAAGTGTTTAACAACTTTCTCAACCAAGTTGGAATGGTAAATCTTCAGTACTGGGCTATTTGCAGTCAACAAATGTTACTACTCTCAGATGAATGGCTGACCTAGTCTGCAGGGCTGTCAACTCCAGACTGAGAAATTCCTGGAGATTTGGGGGTAGAGCTTGGGAAGGGCATGGTTTAGAGAGGGGAGGGACCTCGTTGGGGTATAATGTCACAGAGTTCACCTGCCAAAGCAGCCATTTTTTTCCAGGGGAAGGAACTGATCTTTGTAGTGATTCAGTAACAGTAATCTCAGTTGTAATTCCAGGAGGTCTCCAAGCCCTACCTGGAGGTTGGCAACCATACTAGTCTGGCAGAAAACAGTGTGAATGCTCCGATGTGTGGCTGCGAAATCACACTGAAGAAGAACAATTACAAAAAAAATCAAAAGTCATTTCAAACCTGAAAAAGGAGGGATAATAAGGGTCCAAATGTCTGGACATCACGTCCCACTTTGTTACATAACCACAAGTACATAACAAAGGCTTTCTATTCTGCCTGTTTATCATCTGATGATTTAAATGAAAAGTTACACATAAAAGGTATTAAAAAACCTTGAACAGACTGTGAACATTTGGTCCCCTTTAAAACTTTTAGTAAAAAATGCAGGTGTACAACCTGCATGGCACAAATCTGTCTGAAACAATTGGTAGGTTAAGTTAGTTTTGTACGTGTGTGAAGTTATGTAACAAGCAAAAGAGTAAAGCATAAAAACAAGAGCCCCAGCATATGCACACAGGGGGAGGGGGGATGGGGACTTGCCACCCCAACCCCTTTCAACAGCGTCTGTCCTTTCATGCAGAATTCATTTTCTGGAGGAGATGTCAGGAGAAAGGGAGAGCAAAAGCACATATTTATGACACCTCCAGCAATTCGCTTTGTAGTCCTGTCCAAAAACCAAAAACAAAACCCAGTCATGTTTGTCTGAAGAACATATTCTTCATAAATCCAGCCTTCTTGTTATTCATGATTTTCTGGTGCCCCTGAGATATTCAGTGACATTTTTGGTCACGATTTTTAGGCAGGGTGGCAAGAATGTGAAAGCTCTAATGCTCCCGAAATAATTGCCTGAGTAGGACACCTGCTGTGGATTTAATGGCCACTTCAGCTACACCTACAGTACAGCTGGGCTTAAGCTCAGTGCCTAAAAGCTACTTATGTGCAAAAAATAACTAACAGGCAGTGATTGGCAGGTAGCAACTGACACGCAAGCCTTTCTCCTTCCTTCCTCCCTGCTGTAATGCCTTTGAACAAGAGGGCATTATGCCAGAGTGGGGTTCATTTTGTTGGCTTTGACTGTGCTCTCCCCAGCCGCTTTATATTTTGGGATTCTAGTATTGTTAGATGGAAGCAAGATCAGAACTTAGGTAATAAGGAGGAAGCTAGTCAAATTAGACTCCTGTGATGCTGCTGGTCACATGTGACCAAATCCTCCCCCTAGTTCCAGAAGGTCAGCTCTAAGAAGGGCTTAATCTGAATTAAGGAAAAGCATTGGTCAACTCCAGAAACTGTACCTAGGGGTCAGGGGTCAGTCTTGCAACATATGATGTAATAACCTTGAAGAGAGTGCCTCTGAGCATGTGAAGACTGTGTCCCCCTGAGTAGCCATGGTGGCTAGGAAATGTCCGGCAACTCTTTTCAGAGTCACTGGTAACCCCCAAGCCCAGAAACATCCAGCAGAGCAATAGATAGGGGCACCTGTGGCCTTAGTATGGCATGTAAGGCAGCATCAAAATCTCTGATAGGGGAAGCACTTCAAACACTGTTGGCAAATTTCTGCCTGGCTGGAAAAGGTGTTTGCCTTGCTAGATTTCAGAAAGCAACATTTTTAGTTCCCCTGATTCTTGTAATTGGCACTCATTGTACCAGTTGGAAATGTTATACACAAATGAAATTTAATTAGCTAAGGAAAGATTGTGTGAGCTTGGACACTTTATTCAGAAGTCTTTTTATTTGGGGCAATGGTATTTTAGGTATTTCAGCGAATCAATGTGAAATGCAACATCAAAACACAAAAAATGCTGGACCTAGGACTAGCCAAAGTTATTTTAGTGCCTGTGACGGAAATCCAAATGACAGTCCTCTCCCCACAAATTAGTATAGGGAGGAATTCTCTTGCATAAGCCCCGTTGGGGAAAAAAACTGTTGCTCAAGACAAACCCCATTCTCTTGCTCAATTCTTATTTATTTCAGCAGTGTATGTGTGCAAGAGCTTCCCTCTGAATTGAATATTTGAGGTATATGAATACATGACTTGTGCTATATTAAGTATCATCTAATCTGGCAGTAGCTGTCCAGAGACTTGGGCAGAAAAGGTTTTCCCCCAATACCTGTTGCCTGAGATAATTTAATAGCAGCAGTGAAGGACTGAACCTGGAACCTTTTTGCATGAAAAGAATGTGCTCTGCTCCATGGCTCAGCTATGTTTGTCCACCTCACTTCCAAACTTAATAAGACCCCAGATCCACTGCTGGATGTAGCCAGCTCATCTTGCCTCCTGGTAGAACCTAACACTGGAACACTGGAAAAATTTCTGAGACACTGGAACACTGGAAGAGTTTCCTAGGCTTTAATATAGACTTGCTGTTTCTATGAGTACAAGGATTTCCACCCACAGAGAGTGATCCCCACCCATGGCAACCTGAAGTGCTGCCCCCAAATCCTGTTCTTGAGGGAGAGGAGATTGTTACTATGAATTCAACCCCTTAAATTTCAGAGACGCCAGGATTTTAGCTGTTTACATCAGAGCGGCTGAGATGACTCAGCCAAGTGAACTAGCAAGGACTGGATGTGCTCTGGCCTTAGCATTTTCTCCAGGCATTATAAAGTCTTTGGAGTGACCTGACCTGGTATAAAGACTAGAGTTCTTTTCAGGCATTGTGTTTCTGTGAGACTCCTGTGAGAATGCTCTACAAGTGATCTTCTTGGACTATGCAATCACCATTTTGTTTGAAAAGGGAACAAGTAGTTTGCAGCTTTGGTGTGTGCAAATGCTTGCCCTAAAAAATCTTGGTTTTATGTTGCATATACCATGACTAAAAAATAACACATTGCCCTTTTCAGACAAAATGGTTATTGTGTGTATCAAGAGGAGCATGTGTAGCTCACTCTTCTGCTATGACAGATAAGAGTTCCAGAAACATAACACATAGAAAGGGCTTAGGAGTGTGGCCTTTTGCCTTCACCAAGTCAAGAATATTCCTGTAGCCAAAAGAAATGAAAAACCTTGATGGATGACTGAGGAAACTCTCAGAATTGCTATGGATGAGAAGCAAAGTAAAAGGTGAAAGAAATAAAATCACAAGTCTAAATGCAGCATTCCAGGAACTTGCACATAGAGACAAAGACAACAATTAAAATAACCTGTGTAAAGAAATAGAATGACAAAAAAGGAAGTACAACAGATCAAAGAAATCAAAGGGAAATTGGAAGCACAGTTAAGCATATTGATAGATCAGTACAAAAATACATTAGCTGAACAGGACAAAATAAAGAAAAAATGGGAACAATACACTGAAGAACTATACAGAAGAGATGAAATGATAACAGATTTCTTCCAACAAGAAACGTTTGAAGAAAAACTACAGTTTTAGAAAGTGAAAACTGCACTGAGAGCAGCTGGGTGATACAAATCACCAGGAGTAAATGGGATATCAATAGGGCTATTCCAGCCTACAGAGTCCATCAATCTTTATTGCATTAGCAAAACAACAACAACAAAACCAAAAAACTCACATAGTAACAATACAAAGTAAAATGGAAATGTCCAACAAGATAAAAAAATTAAAATAATGAAGTAATAAAGTATTGGACATTTTATGGAAAGTACTAAAATACAAAGTCATAATTAAAATATGTCTAATAATAAGAAAGGGGCCACAGTGGCTCAGAGGTTAAGAGCTGAAGCTGCAGACCAGAAGGTCTGTAGCTTGGCGGTTAGAGACCCTAATGCAGCGTGACGGAGTAAGCTCCGGTCTCTGTCCCCAGCTCCTGCCAACCTAGCAGTTCAAAAGCAAGATAAACAGGTACCGCTTCAGTGGGAAGGTAACAGTGTTCCCTATGCCTCGGCGTTTAGTCATGCCGGCCAAATGACCATGGAAACATCTTTGGACAGCGCTGGCTCTTCGACTTGGAAACAAAGATGAGCACCGCCCCCTAGAGTCAGATCTGACTCACTTTCAAGCAAGGGAAACCTTTACTTTACCTTTAATAATAAGAAAGGAAAACCATACAAATGACAAGTGACCCAGAGTGGAGCAGTCACGGGTCAGACATACAGTCATAGGTCAGCATGCCGTATCATCCTTTTATCCTTTATGATGGTGGCAGCTAGGAAAAGTTGAAGGCAGCTTAGCAGGAATAGACTTGCCAGTCCCCAGGCTGGGATGGGGGTCCCCCAGGTTTTGGGGCTTCAGCCTCCTGCTAGCCAGCTGACGGGGCAAACCCCATCTTCAAACAGCCATGTTTCTGCATGACTCCCCTAACAAGGTGATGTCACCTGGAAGTGATCATGCCAGGGACATGCTGGTTTGAGGGCAAAACTCTATGGTTTTAAGACAGTTTTACCACAGAGATTTACCCTCAAACCAGAGCATCCCTGTGCGATGCCCCCAGCATGATGATGCAACGTCCGAGTGATATCATCACATTGGGGATGTCCCAGAATGCCCCCCAAATCCCCCTGCTGGAGTGACAACAGAACCTGGCAACCCTAAGCGGGAAAAGAGGAAAACCAAACATGAGATGGATTGACTCATTCAAGCCAGCCATGGTGCTCCGTTTGCAAGACCTGAGCAAAGCTGTTAATGATAGGGAGTTTTGGAGGTCATTCATTCATAGGGCGGGCATAAGTCAGAAGTGGCTTGATGGCACTTAACACACACCTGCACACACAAGTCAACAGAACGGTTAAATTTATTTATTTATTTATTTATTTATTTCAATTTATATCTTGCCTTGCCAGTGCAGCACTGACTCAAGGCGGCTTACACAGGTGAAATGCAATAGAACCAATAAATACAGTAAAAAATCACAAACTTTTACCTCAGTTTCTGCAGACTTCAACTTAAGCAACCATCCACTCCCGGCCTTCATGGGCTAGGACCCACATATTTCCCCCCTATGAACTTATGTGCCATCAAAGGTCAGCAGGCACCTCACTTTTGGCAGTACCCTCTATTCAGGACGTCCACTCAGCTACAGCCCTTGTGCACTCATTTTCAGTAGCTGTTCCCATACTTGGAACAATGTGCATGTTTTGGTACAGAAAGCTCCCACACTCTGGCCGATTCTGCACTAATGCTTTGCTCTCCGTTCTTCCCGGGTCTAATTGGCCCGATTCTGTTGGGAGAGTTCCACATTAAGGAACTCTGACCCAGGGTTGTCGCCTTGCCCCAAATCTAGCGCCCCCTCCCCTCTCTTCCCCCTCCTCTTTTTTTTGATCAGGGCATGGTTGCGTTGTAACGTACCCACCCACTGGAAAACAGGCATGCTTTACGCATTCGTAGTTGCATTGTGTCAGGTCGAAAAAGGGAGGGGAAAGGGAGAGGAGAGGTGGGAAGGGAGGGGGAGGGGGAGAGGCAGACATGCAAGGCAACACATGTCACCCCCGTGAAAATTGTGTCCACACCACCATGCCACCCTCAATGCATCTTTTTAACAGTTGCACTACGGCCTGTAGGTTAGCCCCACGAAAAATTTTGTCCATGCCTCCATGTCACCCTTAATGCATTTTTAGCAAATTGCAACACAGAAATGGGGAAACAGCAGAGGTACATTTAAAAAGACATTTAAATGCTAGTCAACAATGGATCAGTATTGTGTTGCAACGCAACGCGGGGGGGACAACCCCCCCTCGTGCCAGGGCAGTTCCCCACTACAATGCCCCGACTTCAACCCTGTAATAAAAAAAAGATCCTGAAAATAGCAGAGACGGAAAATCCGGGGAGAAACGCCATTAGATTTGGGTCAATTGCCGATCCAGACCAATATGTGGGGAACTGATCAATTTCCATGGATATCGGGGGTGACACCGGGTCAAGTGATTGTGCGGAACTGGCCTCTGTCTCCTTTCATAAAAGGTGCAAAGTGGAATTATGCCAGCCAAGAGGCCCTTGGTAGAAGTAACTAATGAATGTCTCTTATTGGTGATATTTGTTTCAGGAGTTGCAGCTTTAACTTGATTTATGTGTTTCAATTATTTTCTTTACAGTATATGTTTATATTTTGTAAGCTACCTTGGGCATTGTGGAAAGGCAGGATATAAATATTTTAAATAAATAACAGACCTAAAAGCCCTAGGTTGGAGAGCACGCCTCCCAGTCTTGATCTGACTTTGAATTATGCAGTATAGCAAAAAACAAAACAAACCCCCACCCACATCCTTAAATTGGTTCTTTTTCCCAGACTGAAAATGGGAGAGTTTCTGCCTCACACTTCTGCTTAGCTCCTCTTGGATGTGGGAAGAATTATTGGTTGCAGTTGGCCATCACAAACCTTGAACATACAAAGTTGCCTTATACTGAGTGAAACCATTGGTTCATCTAATTTAGTGTTGTCTATTCTGATTAACAGCAGTTCTCAGGGATGGCAAGTTCTTTCCCAGTATCTGCTACCCAAGATTCTTTAACTAGATGTGCCAGGGAGCGAAGAAAGGTAGTCATCCATTAATAGTTGTATGAATCAGCTCTCAGATTTTGTTCCAGACTTAGATTCTTTAGACTCTGTGAGAACAACCTAATCACCCCCCTCCTTTAAATGTCAAGAAGTAATCCATGAATACCACTCCAATGACAACTTCAGCCAAACTGAAGCCAGAAATTGTCTCAACAGGTTCTCCTCCAGGGACCTGCGAAAGGAATGTAAGATTTTACATTTTAATTGGCTTTTAGTGGCCATGACAAGTCACTGAGGAGGTACAGTGGGTTTGACTCACTTTAGTAGTGGCCATTTACCTATCAAAAAAGTTTTAAAAAACAAAAAGTTGGCTAGTCAGCTTTCAGTCTTTATAAAACAGAACAAAAATGCAAACATGGTGACCTCTAGAGAGAATACAGTCAGATTATTGGTCCATCTAACTGGGTATTGATGTGACAGGCAAGACTTTCCAAAACTTCTGGCAGAGGTCTATCTGAGTTCTTGTACCCAAAATCCTTTATCGATGCTAGGGATTGAGCATGCAACCTTATGCACACAAGCCATGGACCACTGATTTATGGGCCTTCTACCTCAATGTATTTGATTCTAGGCATCATATTTGCAAGAGACTAGTAGCACTTCCAGAAATGCAACACCAACCACCAATCATTAGTGGGTTGTTGTTGTTTCTGTGTAATTTAAAGCTGGATGATTGGATACTTCCCTAAGCAATTATCCCATTCTTTGCCCATGGACTTCAATGGATTTAAAAGGGTGTAGCTCTGTTTAGGACATTGTTAGAACAATAACACTATAGAAATGAACCACTCCATTTTGAACACTGTTTTTGCACTCAGTTTCTGCCCAGGTTATACATTCAAAGAACTGTAGCATTTCTGCATCCTTTGCAAAAACAAATATATCACAGACTGACGAAATGACGTGTTATGTTCCAAGGAGCCCATGACTTAGATTCTTAGAAAAATAGGGATTAATGAGGCCACAATTTCTTTCCCTGGCTGTGAAACATGACAAAGAGACTCTGCTGAGCAGCTGGTTAGCTCATAAAATTGCTAATTTGGTTACAGTGGGATTTTCAAAGTCTGCTTCCTGAGGCAGAGACCAGCATGGAATCTCTTCCAAACAATACCAGATTTGTCTCTTATCTGTTCATTATAATGCACTTTTTAAAGTCATGTGGAGGATTAAGCAGCGGCCAACTAGGTCAAATGAACTGCATGGAGATCTACAAGGTTTATTTGCTCATTTGGCACTGATCTTAGGGATGTGCAAGATGAAAAAATTTGAGTTATATTTAGGCAGTTTCATCCATAATTATCATATCTATATTAGTTATATTTGTTATTTTCCTCCATTTGGATTTGTGCTTTACTTTCAGATTTATTTCCATTGGTATCAATAGGAAACACATTTTTTGTATGCAGCTTTTTTGTTTCCCTTCCCATTGGGATGAAAGTATCAGGAATTGTACCACTTACCCATACGTTCTTCTCTGCCAAATTCTAGGTGAATATGGGGGAAATGGATAATTAAAGGCAAACCACATTAAAGGCAAAATACATTTTTGTAGTTTCCCATCCAGTCAGGATGGAATTCTCAGGGTTTGTGGTCCTGAGCTGAGGGTTCTACCCAACCAAATCTGAGGTAGGTAGCAGAAATATTCCCATTTTAATATGTCATAAACATTCTTGTTTGCTTCGTGGACATAGTGAAGTGATTGGAACTCACAGAGCTGACTCTCATGGATGGTAGCCAAGTCAGTAGGGATGGACTTTGGCACTTCTTCCTAAGGAACTTCATGCGCCATTTTTGTTACTGTTGTTTGCCTACGATACAGCAAAACATTTTCTGGTGGCCCATCAACACAAGCATTTGTCCACATCCATGTCAAGAACCTTTAATGAAATAATGAATAAGTGTAAATTCGCTATATTAGAACCAAACTAGGTGTCCCAGGGTCCAACCTATGGATGCTGCCACCATTTTAATGAAGTGGTTTAAAATGAAGTGCAAGGGCCCAATTCTGATGAGGTCCACAGTATAGCAGGGTGAGGTGCTCTAGTTTCCCTATGCCTTTTCACGTGGTGAAGTGGTGCCCCCTGCCCTGGGCAAAGGGAAATCATGTTGCCACTCCAGTTTAGAAATAATCAGTCAATTTTCAAAGCCTTGCCCAAGCTGCTAAGATAGTGTAATAATGGTGAGAAATAGAAATGCTGAGCAGAAAAATTATCTTGCTCGATAGGAGCTCTTAAAGTTGGACACATCTGTTACACACACACATCCTAATAGCTGCCCTTTCTGCTCCAGCTCATCCCACCCCAAAATAAGCTGTAAGACTGGAAGATTCTTGACTCTTCCAAAACAAAAATAACTCAGATTCAGAGCATATGTAATATTTATGAATGGATGCTGTTTGGGTTGATCTTGATTAGTAAATTACTGATTGCATCTAATGGATATTTGGTATAGGAATGACGCCTTCCAAACCATATTATTTATTTATTCACAGCCTATACACACACCCTTGTTTAACCAATATTGGCTTCCCATGTAGCTTAGGTAAAGGTAAAGGTAAAGGTTCCCTTGCTCGAAAGCCAGTCGAGTCCGACTCTAGGGTTGCGGTGCTCATCTCCGTTTCAAAGCCGAAGAGCCAGCGCTGTCCGAAGACGTTTCCGTGGTCATGTGGCCGGCATGACTAAACACCAAGGCGCACGGAACGCTGTTACCTTCCCACTGAAGTGGTACCTATTTATCTACATGCAATTTCTTGCTTTCAAACTGCTAGGTTGGCAGGAGCTGGAACGAGAGACGGGAGCTCACTCCGTCATGTGGCAACTCGGGTCTCAAACTGCTGAACTACTGACCTTCCACAGCCTGCAGTTCAGCGTCTTAACCCATGTAAAATAAACAAACAAAAAATCACCAAGTAACATAACATAAAAAGAAAAATATTGGGACTTGCACAAACCATAAGCTACTCCTCCTTCCTGTTGGAGGTGCTGGAGAACCAAAGCTGACAAACTTCCAGCCCAGTGCTCCAACAGCTACTGTCTCTAATCACAATTCACTAGACTTTCTTTCTTTCTTTCTTTCTTTCTTTCTTTCTTTCTTTCTTTCTTTCTTTCTTTCTTTCTTTCTTTCTTTCTTTCTAAAAGGAGTTTTAGGGGCTTTTAGGAAGCAGCAGTTCTGGCTTCTGGAGGTGTAGCACGGAGAAAGGGGCCTAAGCCCAAGCACAGACCACCAGATCAACAGAAGGAGAAGAACTTTATTGGCGCCGGTTCAGTCAGCGAAGCACGCTTTAAACAGACTGAACCCAGAGCAATGCAGGCTCCAGGCTTTTATACTGCAACAAGGTTACACGTCATCATTTACATCACCAGAGTGGAATTTTCCATTGACTAGGCTTACTTTTCCCGCCCAAACCAAACAAGCTCACTTCTGCCCCCTTATGACTGGAACATGAACAGCAACTATCCCCTTATATGGGCAAGGAATAATAAATGCCTACTTCATTCCCCCCTTTCGGTCCTTTCTCTGGGACAGAGAGAGAGACCGACCAATAACATGGCATAGCATTTATTCCTTGCCTGGAGAGTATACAGTAACTAACAGTACTTTTCTTCTTTAACCTGTGGAAGAATTTATGCATTAGTGTTCAACCTGTTCCTTTTAGCAGTAACCAAATATAAAAGTTTAACAGTATCATTGTGAGCTAACATTGCATTAACTGTTTTGGTAGCTACATTCTTAACCAAAGGTATCAAACAAGGGAGAAGTAACAAACCACCAAAGGCTAAGGCTATTAAGATCTGGAGCTCTCCATTCTTTAGAAGTGCTACAGGGGTTGTCCCATAGGACTTGTAAACGACTCATATTAACATAAGGTGGGGCTTGGGTGACATTCGGATTAGCAAAATTAATATAGGCTTTAGGCTGGGTGCCATTACAGAACCATCCTTCTTCACAATCTAGGGCTCCCACTGAAATGTTAAAAGGAGCTCCCTGTCGTATAAAACAAGTATGACCAACTAAGGGATTTTTCAGGATCCATCTACTGGGGCGGTGGATATTATTCCAGGAAAGGTTGAAAGCATGGGAGATATTATTAAGTTCTACCTCTTTGGCCTCCCAGGGCCATTGTTCTCCCATATTGGTACCTCCACAGACATAACAATTCTTAACTGATAGTTCTCCTGCAATTCTTTCAGCAAGATCGATAAATAGATTCTTGGTCACTGGGGGGATTTCTATTACTTTCCCCATTTCTGACCAAAAGGTTGTGTGAATCTTCATTTCAGTGCTTTGGATTTTTGAACTAATAGTTTCTATGACAATGCGTCCGTATGGACTTTTTCGACCACCAATATCTATGCCAACCCCATACATCAGTTTCTTTCTTCCCTGGTTCTCGGATGCTCGGAAATGTAAGCACAAGGGAGTGCAGTGGTTATGGCTGCAAGGGGTTAGACTAGTTCCCTGGGATAACTTAAAGTACGGGTGGGCTTTCCCTCCTCCCACTATTCCACCTTGAGGTCCATCTGAGATATTACCATCATTAGAGACATACCAGACTTGTGCTTCAAGTTCATAAGTTGATGACAGAAACATTTTCCCTTCTTTGGCATAGCTCTGCTCTTTAGCTAGCCCTCCACACGTTTGTCTAATTTCCCCTGCACTATACTTTCGACTTCGAGAGATGGCATGACATATGTCAAAACAGACTTGCATACTTTGACTAGACTGGGAAGTGACATTGGACGCTAAAAGGGAAGAGGTGAAAGTATCAGGACTTGTGTACCATCCACTAATATAAGCATAAACATTAATACGGGCCCGAGTCACATTGGACTGGGGTCGAAAGCACATAAATTTCCCTTGATTTACACAAACACTGTAACTTATGCCCTCATGAGAACATTGGGTAACTACAGACGAAATACAATCAAAGTCAGAATGATAAATGAGGGTTTGTGAGACTTGACCTTCACGAAAAGTGGAAGTAATGCAAGAGGTACAAGCAGGAAACCCCATAACTGGGATGCAGATCATAGAAGGTACAAAAACACAATTTAACAGAAGCATCCACATCTTGGGCCTGTGCGTCGACTAGTCAGCTTCCGGTGTGACTAGAGCAGGGCCTGATGCTCCAACGAAGGTCTGATTTTTCACCCGTGCGCAGGGAGACCGTTTCCGGTAGGTCTCAGCAGGGGTTCTGGAGTCAATCTTCAGCTGTGTCCTCTTGGGGCGTGGGCCCAAGAGAAGCAGAGCTTGCTGGATTACTGGGCACGACACGTCTAAGCTTCACAGTAGTAGGATTAGATCCTGGCTCAGCAGTCCATCTAGTATGGGCAAGCTTCAAATTCGTCCAGTGGATCCAGGGTTTCCTCTCAACGACCTTCACAGCTGTAGGGGAACTGAGTAAAACAGTGAAAGGTCCCTCCCACCTTGGCCCTAAGGGCTCTGGTCTCCAATTTTTAACCCATACTGAATCTCCAGGACTGACATGACACACAGAATCAAACAAGGGAACTGGGAGACAGGCAGAGTAATGTCTTTGGAGTTTCTCAACTTGTCGTCCAAGGGCTTGTAATTCTGCTGAGGTGATTAACTGATGAAACCCATAAGCATCGGTATGAACTCCCATGGTCAGTGGGGGAGGACGGCCAAACATTGCCTCATAAGGAGAAACTGAAGTTCGTTTGGAAGGGAGGCAGTGCAGTCGGAATAACACTAGAGGTAGAATCTTAGGCCATGGCTGTTCAGTCTCTTGGGTGAACTTCCGCAAGGAGGCTTTAAGAGTTCTATTAGCTCGTTCTACTGCTCCTGAACTCTGGGGACGATAGGCACAGTGTAATTTCCAGATGATTCCTAAGGCTTTGGCAACTTGCTGAGTTAATTCAGAGATGAAGGCTGGTCCATTATCAGAGGAAACCCAGGTAGGTAATCCGAATCTTGGAATTAGATCCCTTAACATGGCTCGGGCAACTTCTGAGGCCTTTTCAGTGGCAGTTGGAAACGCTTCTATCCATCCAGTATGCGTACAGACAAACACCAACAGGTAGTGATGACGACCAACTTTTGGCATCTCGGTGAAATCAACAACAAGCGAAGTCATTGGGGCTGGTCCTGGGGTATTGATTCCTGGAGGTCGTCGGGGACCTTCTCTAGGATTGTTTCGGGCACAGGTAACACACTGACGGCACACGAGGTCTGCTAATGCTGTCTTCCGTTCCAGATGAGCCCAGCGGTCTAAGGCTTTAACAAGACTGGAAGATCCATAATGGGTATTAGCATGAAGGGCTTTCATTATTTCATAGCCTAAGGAGGCTGGAATCCAAATTTTTCCTGTTGGCAAGATCCACCAACCTTCCTCATTCTTTTTTGCTGATTGCTGGTCACAGAGGTAGTCTTCATGTTTGGTGTAACGAGGCGTCCAAGCTGAGACTGGAGTGGGGAAGACAGGACAGGCTAAGACTGACGGACTAGGAACTAGAGTGCGGAGACAAAGTTTTCCTTCTGCTGCTTCCTTAGCTGCTTTATCAGCACGACCATTTCCTTCTGCAATTGGGTCAGACTTCCGTTGATGTCCTCGACAGTGGATTATTGCAATCTTAGTTGGCAGATTGATGGCTTCTAGCAGAAGACGAAGATTTGGCCCATATTTGATATCCTTTCCAGCGGCTGTAATAAATCCTCGGTGTTGCCACAGCATTCCATGTGCATGGGCTGCCTTGAAAGCAAACATTGAATCGGTGAATATATTTGCAGCTGCATTCTTGCTTAGATGTAGGGCAACTGTCAGGGCTATTATTTCTGCTAGTTGAGCAGATGTTCCAACGGGTAGAGATTCTGCTTGTATCACCTGATGGTCATCTACAACAGCATAGCCTGCTTTGCGACGTCCTTGAGGGTTGATGAAACTGCTACCATCACAGTACAATATTAAGTCTGGCTGCTGAAGGGGTTGGTCACGAAGGTCAAGACGAGATGCAAACAGCTGGTCAGTGGTTACTAGGCAATCATGCTCAACATCTTCACATGGTACTGGCAACAAGGTGGCTGGATTTATGTTGATGACAGGAGCTAGAGATACACCTGGGTTCTCGAGGAGAACTGCTTGGTACCTGGCCATACGTGAAACTGTCAGATATTTGTGACCACGAGCTTCTAAAATGGTCTTAACTCCGTGTGATACAAACACTGTGAGTGGGGCTCCCCAGGTGAATTTGTTTGCTGCTTCAATAAGTCTACAGCAGGCAGCAACAGCACGTAAGCAAGGGGGCAGACCGGCTTCTACAGCATCCAGGTTTTGGCTAAGGTAGGCCACAGGCCGATTGTGAGTCCCAAGTTTCTGGAGAAGGACACCTAAAGCAACACTTTGCTTCTCATCTACGCAAAGGGAAAAAGGTTTTTCTGGATCTGGCAGTCCTAAGGCAGGAGCCTCAATGAGCCGTTGTTTCAGGGTCCTAAAGGCAACATCTTGATCTGGGCCCCAGACAAAAGGTTCCTGTGTCCCCCCTTTGGTAGCTTCATATAAGGGTTTGGCCAAAAGAGCAAAGGAGGGAATCCATAACCGACAGTAGCTAGCTGCACCTAAGAAGCCTCGTAGCTCTTTGCGACTCTGGGGTAGAGGTATCTGGCACACAGTTTCTTTCCTTGCATTACTGAGAGACCGTTGATTCTTAGAGATTTCAAATCCTAGGAACTGGACTCGAGTTAAGCAGATCTGGGCCTTCTTGAATGAGACTTTATAGCCACAGGCATCAAGGAGACGGAGAAGGTTAAGGGTGCCCTGGGAACATCGATGAGGGTCAGGGGCACAAAGTAACAAGTCATCCACATATTGGATTAAGGTAAGGACCCCTTCTTGGGTGTCAAAGTTCTCTAAGTCTTTACCGAGGGCCTGTCCAAACAATGAAGGAGAATTTTTGTAGCCTTGGGGCAAACGAGTCCAAGTGTACTGACATGGGCTGGAGGCTCCAGGGGCTCTCCATTCGAAGGCAAAGATGTCTCTGGACTGGTGGTGAAGTCCAATACTGAAGAACGCATCTTTCAAATCCAAGACAGTAAACCATGCAGCCGTGGATGGAATCAGAGTCAGGATTGTATAGGGATTTGGCACTACAGGGTGGATAGCTTCTACTTGAGTATTCACTGCCCTCAGGTCTTGGACTGGGCGGTAATCAGGATTCTTGGGGTCTGGAGAAGGCTTAGGTACTGGAAGGATCGGAGTATTCCAGGCAGATTCACAGGGGATCAGGATGCCATCTTTCAGGAGTCTCTGAAAGTGTTTGGTTAACACTCTTCGGGCATCTTCACGAATAGGGTATTGACGCTCTCTCACTGGATTGGCAGTAGGTTTAAGGACCACAACTACAGGAGGTTGGTGTTTAGCAAAGCCTGGGGGATTATCTTCTGCCCATACAGTTGGCACTTCATTTCGGTAGTACAATTTATCCTGCACCTTTTCCTTGTCATAAAAAGCATCTTTATCAGTCTGATACTGGACTTCTTCAGGGTCACCATCAGGGTGTCTTCTAAATCCACATCCCATTAGGACCTCAGGAAGTCGCCACTCTTCTGTAGCATCAACCTCTAAATTACAACACACTAGTGAAGTTTGAGTCTCTGGAGGTAAGGACAGAAGTGCTGAGCCATCCGGAGTATCAAAGGTTATGGAGGCACGCATTTTAGATAAAAGATCTCTCCCAAGCAAATTAATCGGACAGCTGGGATTTAAGAGAAAACGGTGGGTGACCCGGTGACCTCCTAGAGAACAGGTTCTTGATTGGAGGTATGGGAGAGCAAGTTTCTTCCCTGCCATGCCTACAACTGTTAGGCTATCTTTAGTGGGCAGAGCAATGGGTGTCGTTACAATGGATACTTCAGCCCCCGTGTCTAACATGAAATCAACAGGATTTCCTTCAATATTTAAGCGGACCAAGGGCTCCCGAGGGCCACAATTGACAGAGCCCGGTCGCCCCTAATCATCATAGTTCATTCCGGCCATACCAACAAAGCCATCTTCCGACTTCCCTGCAGGGTAGGTGCGGCTGTACCGGCTTTCATTAACTTGCCCTCTTGGAAGGTGGTTAAAGCTCTGTCCTCTTCCTTGGCCTCTAGATCCTCCCCTCCCCCGGAGTCTGGACTGGCGGTTCGGACATTCGTTTTTCCAGTGGCCATCCGCTCTACAGTATGCACATTGGTCCCGGCCTAGGGTTCTAGGACCACGGGGCTCAAGGTTGGATGTTGGGGACGGGCGGTCATACTCATGGCCTTGGATCACTGCTGCTAAAATTGCTGCCTTTCGTCTATGCTTAGCTTCTTCTTCTTTCTTCTCTTCTTTATCTCTATTCACAAAAACCTTCTGGGCCACCTCAATTAATTGGGACACGTTCATCCCTTGGAACCCTTCTAACTTCTGTAATTTGCGTCTAATGTCAGGTGCAGCCTGGCTAACAAAAGATGCATTCACCATTGTACGGTTTGCTTCTTCCTCTGGGTCAAAAGGAGTGTAGAGGCGGTAAGCCTTGTACAGTCTTTCAAGGAAGGTATAGGGTGGCTCAGTTGGCTCTTGAATGACCTCCCTCAATTTAGCCATATTCATGGGCTTCTTTCCTGCTTCCTGGAGACCTAAGAGGATGGCAGTTCGGTATTCCTCTGATCTTCCTCTATCTGCATCTACATTGGGGTCCCAATTTGGGTCTATATCTGGGAAGCGGGCACGAACCCAGTCAGCTGCATTAGGCTGTTGGTCAGCAGGGACTCTGTTTTCAACAGTTTTCTTAGCAGCTGCCATGACTTTCCGCTTCTCTTCTGAAGTTAATAAAGCAGTAAGTAACTGGCTACAATCTCGCCAGGTAGGGGCATGTGTAGCCATAATTGTTGTAAACAGATCTGTCATGGGTCGGGGGTCTTCACTATATGGGGTCGTCTGTGTTCTCCAATTACAGAGATCGACAGTACTGAAAGGAGAATAGACCCATCTCATAATCCCATCCGCTCCTGCTGGAACTTGACGGAGAGGGCAGACTGTTGCTAAATTGCCAGTTTCCTGAGATTTGCCTACAGGCACTTTAAAAGGGTTCATTTCACTGAGTCCTGATGTAGGACTCCAATGAGTGGCGGGGCTCCAGGTCCCTGTTGTCGGATTTTTCTTAAGGACTGTCTTAGGTATGGGAGTGACAGGGGTCTCAGGTTCAGGAGCAGAGGCAGTAGCCAAACAGTCCACTAAGGATGGATAAATGGTGGAGACTGGCACTGAAGGGCTAAGCGCTTCACTGATTTGCAGTTCCTGAAGCTGCTCCTGGGCTGCAAGTTCTTGGGCGGCACGGGCCTGCGCAGTCTGTGATCTAGTCACTCTTGCTTCTGGGGGCGGAGTTGGAAGAGGAGGCGGTGGCAATGGCCCAGCAGAGTATGGTGGGGGCCAATCATCCTCCGGTGGCGGGCAAGTCACTTGGGGGCCTTGGGGCCTGCTTTCTGGGGTATTCAGGGTTGGACAAATTGCTGGCATAGTTCCTGGTGTTGGGCAAACTATAGGCTGGTTGGCTGCTGGGGCAGAGCCCTGTCGGGTTTTAAATCGCTTGGCCTTGGAAGGATTTTTCCTCACATATTCATACCAGCAGTAGACATAATGGAGCTGCTGATCGGAATGGTCCTCTTGGGGATCCGTAGCTGCCAGATAGACTCTGTGTAGCAGAGAGAGATCCATGGAGCCCTCTGGTGGCCATCCCACTGTAAACGCAGGCCAGTTTACCTCACAAAATGTCTGCAGACAGACTGGATTTAAAACTACGCCATGAGTGGCTGTGCCAAAAATTTCTTCAAAGTGCTTGAGCATAAACTGAAGAGGGGTTTTGGGCTTTGCCTGACTCCCTCCCATTTTGAACAGACAAAAGACAGACAGCTGGGTATACAGAGGGTGGGGTAAACAGGGAGAGTGGTAAGGGGTCCACTGCTCCTAGACACATAAAAGGGAGACCTTAACCACAAATGCTTCCACCTGTACCCGACTCAGATGCGATCTCTCGACTGAGAAATGCGAGCTTGAGGTGACCACAATTCAATTTGACTTTCTCCTATTACGGGAGTCCGCCTTTTCACACTCACACACCATGCATTCACTTCAACACAGATCCCACCCTGATCATAGGAAAGCCAAGGCTTTCCTAGCCTGCCTGACAGAAACTGACCCGATAGGAAGGTGATCAGGCTTCCTCTTCCCTTCAACTGAAGGGGACCGATACCGATTAATACTGACCTGACTCTGACCAGACTGGACTCCGGAGTCTTCCCCTGATGTTCTCCTCCTGGCTGAGTTCACTGAGCAAGCGACTTTGGTGAGAACCAGCCCTGGAGAGGAGTGAATGATCGGCTTTTCGAAATCGAAAATGGCGCCTTTGCCGCCAAACAGTCCTCAGTCAGTGCGGTTCTCTTCAAAATCGTGGCTCAGGAGGGCCCCAACAACCCGGCCTTGGTTGGGTGCTCCCCCCTTTCCCGGTCAGGGAACCAGAAATGTAGCACGGAGAAAGGGGCCTAAGCCCAAGCACAGACCACCAGATCAACAGAAGGAGAAAAACTTTATTGGCGCCGGTTCAGTCAGCGAAGCACGCTTTAAACAGACTGAACCCAGAGCAATGCAGGCTCCAGGCTTTTATACTGCAACAAGGTTACACGTCATCATTTACATCACCAGAGTGGAATTTTCCATTGACTAGGCTTACTTTTCCCGCCCAAACCAAACAAGCTCACTTCTGCCCCCTTATGACTGGAACATGAACAGCAACTATCCCCTTATATGGGCAAGGAATAATAAATGCCTACTTCACCAGGACTCTCAAGAGGAAAATGAAGTTTTCAATCTCTATACTGAAAACTCATGAACTTTAAAACATTTTCAAAAAGAATTTTGTCAAATATGTTCCAGAACTCCATTCTGGTGCGTTCCCCCAGAAAAAAACACCTACTTTTAGGGCTCGTCTAGATTGGCATGTTTTTGCATGACCTCTACCTAATGATTCTTTATGCAAGGAAGTGACAGAGTCCAGACTGACTCCTGTTAGAATTGCCAATCTTGTGGTAAGGCCTAAAATTCTCTGGATACAACTGATCCCCAGACGACAGACATCAGTTTCCCTGGAAGAAACAGCAGCTTCAGAGAGTCTGAAAGAAATGGGAGTCCTAGAGTGACATCACATCTCTACTGAGCTCCCTCCCTCCCCAAATTACACCTTCCCTAGGTACCACCTTTAAGTCGCCACAATTTCCAAAGCTAAAGTTGGCAACCTTGTAAACTGACATTTTTATAGTGCTGTTCTTCTGAACTGTTTTTATTAAAGAGGTGCAAACCTTCCTATAATTCCCTCTCTCTAGTCATTAGCTTTGCTCTTCCTCTTTCTTTATGGGACCCATTGGCTTTTCATCGTTTTACTACAGACACCTTGCTACTTGATTCCAGTAGAGGTCAAATCAGGCTAAATGCAGTATCAAAGTAGTATATCCACTTGCGGGGGCGGGGAGGTGCTTGTTGTAGTGAGTTAGTACCAGCACTACTTCACAGGGGAAACAGCAAAAATACAGCAGTTTAGGGAAAAGACCATCGTTCTGGGAGGATTGTAACATGTACATACAGAAGACACACAAAGATGGTGGAAGTGGAAAATGGAACTGAACTGAACTGAAGGAAGAGTGCTGGTTTTGGACTCCCTCAAGTACTCTTGCAGAAAGAAGCCAGATGGGTTTGATTTTCCCAGTTCCGGTGCCCTGTGGTCTAGCTTTTCAGAGATGTATACCTTAATCCTCAGTGGGATTTGGGAAGTAGTTAATAATGAATATTCAAAGTGAGAAAACTTGCTCTGTTGATTTCTCAGTCAGGCCATCTGAGAGCATTTGGAAATTTAAGTACAGCTACAAAAGCAGAAGATGAAAGGAAAGATATTCAGAGGAGAATTGTTTTTGCTCCAACTCACAGAACATTTGGTACCTTGTAAAATCTGCCCAGGTACTAAAAAGTCAACTCAATGATTTGGAGACAGTGTTGGCTCATGGTTAGTAAAAGCCATATAATTCCATGAGAAATTCTTCCTGCAGTTAATGCTACCAAATTGTCCACAGAAGCTAGATTATTTGCTTAGTGAGCTCCTGATAGCACAGACTGAATAGTTGTGCCAGGTCACATGCATTTGATTGTTTCTTAATTTGCCTGACTCATCTGATGAGAATTCAGTGTAAACAGAAAAGAAGAACCATCTCTTCTCCCTCTCTGAGCACATAAAGACTACAAGGAATGGGATGTTCAGCCCTTTTTCTTCCCAAACCATCTTTCCTTCTCCGGGTGGCTGAGCTAATACAGCACTGATGGGAGGCCACAATGAAGGCAAAGAAGTGTGAGGTGGGGTTAACAGCTTGATCTCTTTTAATAAGATCCATCTGCTTAGGAATTGGCAGGATCCCTCCAAACCTGATGGCCAACTCCTCTGCCAGACATGTATACTGAATAATCATAACTTGGGTTCTAAATTAGCACAAGGCATCAGGGACTTCTCTGGCTCAAATAACAAAGCCAACACCACAGCTGAGTCACAGGTGCAAAATGCTATCATGCATCCCTGAACTGATCCCTATCATCCATCCTTCCAGGAGCTGATGTTGCTGCTTAGTGTGGCTGAATGACATTGCCTTGTCTCTCAGAGTAGTAAGCCAGGTATTTCACATTGAAAATTAATGCTATGATGTTCTAGGCTGCCAGCTACGTGAGCAGTTTCCTCTCCTGGTTGAGTGCATCTTGCTATAATAAGGGCAGTTTCATATGTTACAACAGCATTATACAGAACTAGGAATAAGGCCCATTGTGGGAATAAATACAAGCTCTAGAAAGAGGCTTTGGGCAGCTGCCCCGGCCATGGGCACTCAGTGTCAATTTACTGTGGTGACCTCAGCAGGATATAATGACAGAGAGTCCACTGTTTTCTCCAGGGGAGCTGATCTCTGCCATCTGGAGAGCAGTTGTAATTCTGAGTGATCTCCAGCCCTCACCTGGAGATTGGCAATAATGGTCCCCCAGGAGGAAATGGCTGGTTTGGAGGGTGGCATCTATGGCATTGTACCTGTCTGAGGTCCCACCTCCCCTCAAACCCCACCCTCTCCAGGCTCCACCCCTCAAATCTCTAGGAATTTCCCAACCTGGAGGTGGGAACCTTATCTCCTTCCCAGCCAACCATCAACCTACCTTTATCTGCCCCCTGACTTCAACTTTCCATCTCCTCCCCCCTCCCTGCAGCCTCTACCTAGGAAAAGTACAGTCTTTCTCTGCAGTGGGCACCAAAGCAGCTCACATAATTCTCCTCTCCCCCTTTGATCTGCACAACACCCCTGTGAGGTAGGTTAGGCTGAAAGTCTGTGAGTGATCTGAAATAACTCAATCAGCTTCCACTGGAAGAACCTGGGTTTGGCAGAACCTGCTCTGCAGTGCTAACTGCTATGTCACACTGGCTGTCATGGGAGGGCCACCTCAGCAGGATATAATGACACAGTGTCCAGTGTTTTCTCCAGTGGAACTCATCTCTGCCATCTGGAGAGCAGTTGTAATTCTGAGTGATCTTCAGCCCTCACCTAGAGATTGGCAACAATAGTTCTCCAGGAGGATCTGGCTGGTTTGGAGGGTGGCGTCTATGGCAGTGTACCTTTCTGAGGTCCCATCCCTCCTCAAACCCCACCTTCTCCAAGCTCCACCTCTCAAATCTCCAGGAACTTCCCAACCTGGAGTTGGCAACCCTATCTCCTTCCCAGCCAACCATAAATTCACCTTTATCTGTCCATCTGACTTCAGCTTTCTACCACCCCCACCCCACAGCCTCTGCCTAGGAAAAGTACAGTCTTTCTCCATAGTGGAGAGAGACCCAAGCAGGAGGGAAGCAAACTCATCAGGGTAAAATAACACAGAGTCCATCCTGCAAAGCAGCCATTTTCTCCAGGGGAACTGATCTCTGCATCTGGAGAGCAGTTTTAATTCTGAGTGATCTCCAGGCCTCAGCTGGAGATTGGCAGCAATAGTTCTCCAGGAGAAAATAACTGCTTTGGAGGGTGGACTGTATGGCATTCTATTCAGCTGAGGCCTTTCCCCTTCCCAAACTCTGGCTTCCGTGGACTCCACCACAAAATATCCAGGAATTTCCCTACCTGGAGCTCGCAACCCTTGTCAGGACTGGCCCCAATGAGTTCCCCACAAAGGCCAAAGTAGGCCTGGAAAGGGCCTCCTGCCTTTGCCTTTTTACTGACAGAACCAAGCTTGGTTGCCTACAACAGCCACTGAGGAGAAAGTGAGCCCCACAGCATTAGAAGAGAATGGTTTGACAGCTGGTGGCCCATCTCAGTAGCCACAGCACCACAAATGGGAGAGCTGGAAAGTGCCAATATGCTAGGGCTTTTATATATATATCAGATTCTAAAAAACCTACATGGAATACTGACATCTGTCACACATGCATATAGCATTCATGCCACAGAACTGTGATTCCAGACATTTGCCATGTGAAGGTTGCTATAGCTATTTGTATTAATAAATGAACACAGCTGCTCCCAACCTATAAGGTCTGTCATAAGCACATACTTTTAACTTGTTGTGATAGGGGACTTTTTTTGCAGCAACTTTGAATGTGCCAGGCCTTGTTTATATATGAAAAACTGGAATTGTATTTTTTATATTTTGCATCAATAATAATACCATTCTTAAAGTTATTATTAGAAGCCACTGAATGAAGTACGGTTTGACTATGATTTGTATTTGAAGCTATGGAGTATACAATTGTGGCACCATCAATAGAACAATGACTTTGAAATATTTGGGAAGAATGTCAATAACTGATCTATTTCACCTTTCCACAAGTTTTCAACATATTAGAGCAAAGTGCATATTTCTCTTTTTATTCAGTCTTCACACAATACAAACAAAAAAGTGAATCACAATCATGGCTCCAATCAGCAAACGTTCTTCAGAGTATGGCCCAATTTGCATTTGGCATTTGCTCCACTGTTTTACCCAGGGCTCTTTTCGTAGAAAAAGCCCAGCAGGAACTCATTAGCATATTAGGCCACACCCCTGACAGCACAGCTCATTAGCACATTAGGCCGCACCCCCATGTTACCAGAAGTGTGGTTATCCAGCTACACCCACCTTTTGCTTGTTATTCTGTTTACCTTGTTTGTTGTCAAAACCCAGGGCTTTTTTGTAGCAGGAACTCCTTTGCATGTTAGGCCACACACCCCTAATGTAGCCAATCCTAATGAGTTCCTGCTGTTGGGTGTGGCCTATTATGCTAATGAGTTCCTGCTGGGCGTGGCCAACTTGGGAGCCAGTCAGAACTCCGTTCCTGTGCGTTCCTGCCCAAAAATAGCCCTGGTTTTACCAAACCTATGTTGGAACAGAAATTCCCCTCTGGATTGCATGCCACTTTCACTTTGATTGATTGTAAGATTTTATGGCAGTGTCCAGACTGCGTGCCGCTTTCACTTTGTTTAATCCTTCAGTTTTATGGAACTGTCTGCATAGATTTATGGCCTTTTTATGGCCGTTCAGGGGTGACTCTGCAGTATTTGAATGTGGTTTTGACCCCCATCTTTTTCTGTTCCAGTGTGGGTTTGGTAAAACAATGGAACAAATGCTAGATGCAGATTGGGCCTATGTCTACAGTGACTTTGTGGTTATGTTCATCTTTGCCACTGCTTACAAAGTCCAGTCTTGAGCAGCTCATCCCATTCTGGTTTAAACCCATATGCCTTGATCCAATATAGTATGCACTGCCAGCTTCAGTCAGATTGTTATCAATAGTGTTGATGATCAGTTTGGGATAGGCGAGGAGAATTGATTGACTGGATTTAGCCCCCCACCCCACCCCTGGAAGGTTTACTGCTATTTCTAGTGGTATGAATGATGGTGTGTGTGAGTATGTGTGCAATCCTGGTTCCAGGATGGTCTTTTCAGCATAGGGAAAATGAGCAATTTTAATTTAGCTAAGGATGCATGAATGGAGGCCTGTTTCTGTGTGTTTAAGCCCTGAGTATGCATTTGGGAAATGGCACACAATCAACTAAAAAGCATACCTAAACTCCATGGAAATCAATAGGACTCAAGCATGCTTTTCACTGCATGGTTTAATGCCATTTAGTTTAACGGGACTTAAGTATACTGCATTTGCAATTCCGGTTGCAAGATTCCAGGTGGGGCCTGGAGATTTTCCAAAGTTACAATTTATCTTCATCTGGAAAAAAATGGCTGCTTTGGAGGGTGGCATTATATCCTTCTGAGGTCTCCCCCCAAAAAAACCCTGCCCTCCCCAGGCTCCACTCTAGGGTTGCCAACCTCCAGGTGGGACCTGGAGATCTCCTGCCATTATAATTGACCTCCAGGCAATAGAGATCTGTCTGTAGAAAATAGCTGCTTTGGAGGGTGGACTCTATGGCGTTTTACCCTGCTGAAGTTCTTCCCCTCCCCAAACCCCACCCTCCTCAGGCTCCACCACCAAATCTCCAGGAATTTCCCAAACTATAGTTGGTTAGAGGGGGGGGGGTTGGCTTGTTTCTCATCCATCCTCCAGTCTGTTTTGGGGTCAGCTGATCATAAAAGGGTATAAATTAGAAAAGTTTCCCCATGTCTCTGTCCATACTCCATTTGATTTCATTCTGTAAGGAGTGGGGGCAGCTGCACTGTTTTTATTTTACTCTGATTACTTTCACAAATTTCACAAAACCAATGTTGGTCTCATTTAGACACTGATCAAAATGAATGGGAAAAGTGAATCACAGCATGGTAAGTGTACCCGAAATTTCACCATAGCTGCTTTATATTGATGCATCTATTAAGTTAAGTTAAGAAAATGCTCATATTCCACTATTGAGGGGGATTTTTTGGTTCATATATCCAGGAAGTTTTGAACTGGGAGAAGATGCATGAATAAGCTACGTCCCCATGTTTCTGATATTTCTGATATTAACCCTGATCCATTAAGGGAAATCTATTCCGTGAGGCTGTTTCCATACATGCACAACTGTTGCAGATGCAGATGTTGGTGCTCATGTGCATCTGTAGTGTGATGCTGATTTGTGCTCCAGCTCCACTGAACTGATGTTGCTTCTTTTGATGCAGATGGATGTATACATCACCTTACTGTTGTGCACTTGCAAATATAGCTGGATCATAAAAGTTTTTATATTGAATTGTAATTTAATTTTTGGCCTCTTGACTAAAATCAAGTGTAGTATTTCAATCTAAGTAAATCCACCACTGGAGTAAATCCAAGCCTGGTGTTTTCCTGCCTCACTTATATTTGGCCTAACTGCAGAGGTCATTTTGGGGGGGATCGCGGGGGATCGCAGTTCCCCTGGGTGAGGTACAGGGGGCGGGGCACATGATGAAGCCCCGCCCCCTGCTTCTGGCCGCCCCGCTTCCGGCCCTCATTCAGCCAGGAGGAGGCAGGAGAAGATGGAGGGTAAGTTGCTTCCTCCCTGCCTCTCCCCACCCCTGCCTGCCTGGGGCCAGGGAGGGCCTTTGCGGGGCTTCCTTGCACTCCCGCCGGCCTTGCAGGTCCACCGCTGGGCCCCTCATGGGGCTCAGCAGTGGAGCTGCAAGTCCAGCAGCGGCGGCCGGGACCGTTGGGGGCGGGGTGTGTGGCCTTATCACACTTCCGGTGATGTCAGGGGTGTGTGGCCTTATGACACACTTCCGGTGATGTCAGGGGGTGTGGCATATGCTAATGAGTTATGCTAATGAGTTCCCCTAGCTCTTTTTCTATGAAACGACCCCTGCCTAACTGGCTTTGAAAGCAAATTAGTACAGTGCTTTCTTCCCAGTAAAATTAGAACTGCAACTATGTCAGCTTTGAAATTAATGCTGGGTGTCTCAGGTAATGCTCCCTCTAAGCCGTGGAGTCTTGTGAGCAAAAATTCTATTTTGTGAGCTACTGGCATTAAAGTTCTGAGCGAGCAATTTGGCTACTGCATACATTCGTTTGCTCTGGAGCCATCTTTCCTGAGCTAAGACAAGAATGTGTAAGCCAGAGGCTAAAAAACTGTGAGCTAGCTCACACTAACTCAGCTTAGAGGGAACACTGGTCTCAGGAACAGCATGCTGTCTACCCCTTCATTTGCCTACCATGACAGATGCACCCTAAAAAGCAGTGTTGTCAGCTGGCCAGGTGAACACAGCATTGACTGTTCCTCATAAAACAAAATAAGAACAAAAAAGCCCCACCTTTGCCATATGCTGAGGGATGTCTGTGTAAAAAAGAAATGAACTGGCTGCACACCAAGCTACAAGGTTTCCAAATAGAGTCTGAATCCCTGGGAGAGAAGTTCCAGCTAAATATAGCCATGACAGAGTTCAGAGTTGACTTTTTTCATCAAGTACACCCAAAATAGCCCGGCAGAAGCAAATTCCTGTGTTATAAACTGAAGTGTGCGTATGTGGGAAGGGGAGGAGATGCTAAGGGGCATTTCCACAAACCAGGAGAAAAACAACAGAACTGGCCATGGAGAGACCAGGTGGGGCATTCTATTCCTTGTCAGTTGAGATGGGGGGGGCTGCATGTGGTCTTGAAATCATGGCCACTCTTTGTTCATTTGTGATTTAGAAGTGACTTAGAAAACAACAAGAGAGGAAACAAATGTAAGAAGGACATGAGCATCATTAAGGATTTGTAGGTAATGTAATACTGCCACCCCTGTGTTTAGAGGCATTAAAGAAACTGGAAATGATTGACAACTCTTTTCTTCTAACCTCACTGCATACTGAATTGGGACTCAGGTGCATAACTATTCCAGCACATGGCCAGCTATAACACACATTTCCTGAGCTCTCCCTCATGTTTCAGAACCTACATGGTTATTTACCAGAAGATCTGTATCTCTGATGTACAAAGTATTAATCACTAAAAAGCTGCTAAAACACACTGCTTGCTGGCAGTTTAATGTTAAACACTTCTAAGAGCAGGTCTTCAAACTGTGCTGTTTACCCTCTCAACCCGTAGGTCACTTCCCTGCACATTCACAGGCACATTCACATTTCAAGCATGTGGTTTAGCCTGGGGTGACACATTGGAACACATCATCTGGAATGCCTTTTTCTCAGATGTTTCTGAGGAGCTTATACGTATTTATTATAGCTTTATCAAGCCCTTCCTCCACAGCTCTTGCAACAATGGTGGGTAGTGGAATTAAGGTGAAGTATGGTGACTTGTCCAAAACCACCCAGTGAGTTTCACAGCTGACTGGGAATTTGAACCTTAAACTCAATATTCTAGCTGCACAACAACTGCCAGCAGCCGTGAGGTTCAGCCTAGAGCCCAGTTGGTCAACCAATTCATTCCTTCATCAGGAGGGCCAGACAGAAGAGGACATCCAATCTGGGACAGCCCAGAATCCTTCTGAGAACCAGGTGATACCAGAGATCAAATCCTTGCCACTCCCAGTCAAGAAGCTCTCACATCTGTTGTTCTCCCTCATCTGGGACAATTTGTTTCTGAGGGAAACCTTCTGCCTACCTGTTCCAGTTTCCCAAAACCTGTCAGCCATTGGACTCAAGTGCACAATAGCAGCACATTACCTTTCAATCCAATTAGCATGTAAGTATGTGGGGGGCATGGATTTTGTGCAGAGTTTTGTTGAATAATTTAGCAGAATAAAAGGGAAAACACAGCACACACATGCAAATTAGCTCAAAAGACAGTTTACTAAGGAAATTAGGAAGGATTACATGAGAGGATAAAAAACAACAGTCTATCTATCTAGTGACACCTTTCTAGTTATTGTTAGCTCCAAGATGGATTCTCTGGTCTGATCTTACTTCTCACATCATCTTATGGCATCATATCTTAGAACAAAGGGAGTAGGAAGAAACCCAAAAAATGCCTATGTGAAAATATCAGGTAACATCGCCCAACTATGAATTGACCAATGAACAGGCTAAAAGCCACCGCCCACTTCATTATAATTAGACGTCCCTTTCTGGCACAGGAACTTCTCATAGGTTCTAAGCTAACTAACTGACAATTAACATACACAAACAAACAGGTTAACTCTTTCATGACATCAGGAAATGAACTTGCAAATATCTCAACAAGTTTGACATACAATAGATATACACCCACCAGTCACAATTTAGGCCTCATTTACCTGCCAATTCCAACCAACTTTTTTTGGGTTTGAAGTAAACTTACAGCAAACCTATGAATTAATGGCCGAGTGTGCCGCACGATGGAGTGAGCTCCCTTCTCTAGTTCCAGCTCCTGCCAACCTAGCAGTTCGAAAGCAAGAAATTGCAAGTAGATATGGTAACAGCGTTCCGCGTGCCTTGGTGTTTAGTCATGCCGGCCACATGACCACGGAAATGTCTTCGGACAGTGCTGGCTCTTCGGCTTTGAAACAGAGATGAGCACCGCAACCCTAGAGTCGGACTTGACTGGCTTTTGAGCAAGGGAACCTTTACCTTTTACTTTAAATGTCCTATCATTAACTTTGCTCAGATCCTGCAAACTGAACGCCATGGATTCCTTTATTCAGTTAATCAATATCATGCTGGCTCTTTCTCTTTTCCTACTGCCTTCAACTTTTCCTAACATTCTTGTCTTTTCCAGTGACTTTTGTCTTCTTGTGATGATGTGACCAAAGTACAATAGTCTCAGTTTAGCCATTCTAGCGTCTAGGGAGAATTCAGGCTTGATTTGTTCTAGAACCAACTTATTTGTCTTTTTGGCAGTCCATGGTATCCATAAAACTCTCCTTTACCACGCTTCAAATGAATCAATTTTCCTCTTCTCAGCTTTCTTCATTGTTCAACTTTCACATCCATACTCACTTGAAGAATCGGCAACAGGCATTTTTGCAACTACAATATCCTCTTGATATGATGAGAGAGATGACTGGAAAAGCCAGAATGATACCCAGGGACAGTTTGTTACACAATAAGCCCAAAGAGAATAACAACAGAACACCACTGGTGGTCACCTATGGGTCACACCTCAAGCCAATTCAATGCATTATAATGACCTACAACCCATGCTGGATAGTGACACTTCCCTTACACAGGCACTGGGGGGGGGAGCAACATTTTCTTGCTTACGGACAGCCTGCTAACGAATGCTGGAATAGGCCACTAACTTCTCTACACCTGCTACCAGATCCCACCACTGAGATGATATATTGATCTGTCCCCTGCCTGCCAAATTTGAGATGAGGTGTGTGTATAAAAACCAGACCTATTCCCTTTGCAAATACAAATGTTGATTTTAATAATAAAAGCATCTGCTCAGGCAGCACCTTGCAAATATAGAGGGATAACCTTTTAAGCCCTACGCTATAGTTGCATCTGCTCAGAAAGAAGGGGAAGGATCTGCCTGTAGCAAAGAAGAAAAAGGGGTGGGAAAGTGCATGGGGAGAAAAGAGGGGGATAGAGTTGCCAGCGTCCAGAAATGGCTTGGAGATCTCCCAGAATCTGAACTGATCTCCAGGCAACAGAGATCAGGGCACTGATTATAAAGGCACAGAACAGGAGGGAGGACAACAGAGGGTGGCACACAAGCTCACTATGTCAATATACCCACCAAACCTCTGTTTCATTTGGGGGGGGGGGGGTTAATACCTTGTGGATGCAGCAGTGATGAGAGCACTGGCATAGGCCAAAATGATCCTTCACTGGATCCGATGTGCAAAGGAAAGTCTGGATCAAAAACTTAGAAAAACCATGAGAAAACAGGATGGCTTGTAGTACTGAATCAACTTCTGAAACCAGTTCAGCATGAAGCACAACAGAAACAAATGAAACCCAGAGCAAAATGTTCAGTGCAGAAGTCCAAGGTCTGTCCTAACTTAAAGTCTCAGTATAACCCCCGGGCTTTGTAACACTAGAGACTGAAATGGTGGCAACAGGGCTATTTTGGAGCAGGAACACACAGGAACGGAGTTCCGGCTGGCTTCAGAGTTGGCCATGCCCACTACAGCCAAAACTTCTGCATGCGTGGCTACAGAGGGAGGGCCTGGAGAGTGACCCCCCAGGCGACTCCAAGGCAGGTGGGCCAGGTGGGGCCCTGGAAGGATTGGGCCTTCCCCGACCTGTCCAAGGGCCAGCTTGCCCGGGCTCCCTGCAGCCACTGGGCAACCGGGCAAGCCAAGGGAAGGCAGTTTAAACTGCCTCCCCTTCCCTCCAAGGGCCAGCTTGCCTGGGCACCCCAGATCCACGGGGCACCCGGGCAAGCCAAGGGAAGGCAGTTTAAACTGCCTCCCCTTCCCTCCAAGGGCCAGCTTGCCTGGGCACCCCAGATCCACGGGGCACCCGGGCAAGCCAAGGGACGGTGTGGGGGTGTGGCTTAATATGCTAATGGATGCTGTTGTCAGGGGTGTGGCCTCATATGCTAATAGACTGTGCTTTCAGGAGTGTGGCCTAATATGCTAATGAATTTCTGTTATTGGGTGTGGCCTATTATGCTGATGAGTTCCTGCTGGGCTTTTTCTACAAAAAAAGCCCTGGGTGGCAACCTAAAAGAGAGTGCAACTTAGTGATTGGAGAGGAGACTGCATCTTGTTTACGTGAACCCTTTTCCCAATATTAAACAAGATGAATTCTCATCTGTGATCACAAAGCTGCCCTGTTGGTTACTGAGCCATTCCCCCCCCCCCCCAAACTAGGGCTCAGGAGCAATAATGAGGTACTCTGTTCTGAGTATTACAAAGCATTATTAATATGCTGTAGAGTTTGAAACTGTAGCCAACAAGCAGGAGAACCTTTTCCTTTGAAGGAGAAGAGAGAAAGAAGGAAGAGCTTTCAAATTAAAGCCTTTACTGGAATTTGCTGGGAGATGAACCATAACTTATTATTATAAATGAATGTTCTTCACTAATGGCAATAGGGTGATATATGTTCTGCCAGCAAAAATAAACCTCACTTGGGATTGCTGCTAGCTTGCATGGATCAAAGTATTGATGGACAAACCTCTATGACTGTAAAGGAAAGCTTTTGTTTAATTTATAGGATGCAGGTTATATTTAGCCACGATGTTTTACATGAGGCTGCTTAACATATAGTTAAGGTATCTGAAGAAGTGTGCACGCACACAAAAGCTTATACACAGAATTAAACTTTGTTGGTCTTAAAGGTGCCACTGGACTCAAATTCTGTTCTATACCTAAGCCGTGTTTGCTAAAGCAGGCTCTCTTTGACAATTCTTTCACTGGAAGAAAAATAGAAAAATAGAAAAAATAGAAAAAGAACAAAACCTGAAGCTGGTTCCTAGTTCCTATTTCCTTATTCCTATTTCCTTGTCCCTTATTCATGAATCCAACCACAAATATTGAGGGTAATTTAAAAGCTCTGCACCCCAAAATAAGGTGATATCATACATCCCCACATTCAAGGACTCTGCCCTCCAAGTGGACATATGCTATTTTCTGGTCCAAAGCTTTCCTGGGCTTTGGAACAGGAAACAGCATACGTCCACTTGGAGGGCAGAGTCCCTGAATGTGTGGATGTATGACATGCAGTTGTCCAAACTGTAATATATTGAAATGGCTTACTGGAATCGCCGCATTCACTCCCCATGTAAAGCTTCGAGCCGGACGAAGGCTCCTCCGACCTGCTTTACTATTGGTTGCTCTGCAATCAGGACTGTACCAGCTCCCTGAGAGGGAAAGACTCTAATTGGTCTTTATCCGATCAACCTCATAGGTTGTTAATTGTACAGAGGTGTGGCTATGTTAGCCCGGGAAGGTTTAAAAGGAGCCTTGCTCCCAGGGGTCATTTCGTAGAAAAAGAGCTAGAGGGACTCATTAGCATAACTCATTAGCATATGCCACACCCCCTGACATCACCGGAAGTGTGTCCTCCCCACAGCCGGCGGCGACCTCCAGCAGGCACCAGCGGGGAGCTCCAGGCCGCGCCCTCCCGCACCTCACTCGGGGGGATGGCGTCCCCCCGCGTCCCCCCCCCAAATGACCCCTGCTTGCTCCCAATGTTAAACTGTTCTGGTTATGAATGCCTTTAAGCACTTGTTCGTACCTTCAATAAAGCTGAAATCACTCTCCAGATCTTTGTTAGCGGCGATCTAACACAAACCTTATTTTGGGGTGCCCCAAGACAAAGGCACATGCAGAAAATGAGGCAAAGCTGCACCCTAAAACGATATTTGGACTACCACAAATCACACATCTGCAGAGACTGTTTCCTACAATACAGCATGCACTGGTGCTGCCCTCTGCACCTCAATAAAGGTTTAGAACACCACATATCATACACCCCCACATTTAGGGGACTCTGTCCTCCAAGTGGACACATAATGTTACTTGTTCCAAAGCCCAGTTCTTAGGCTAGCTGCTCCAAAGTCGGGTGCCCCAGGACAAAGGCACATGCAAAATCTGGGGTGAAATTGCACCCCCCATTTTTGGAACACCTTGAATCACACATCCCCTGACTCCAGAGACTGTCCCCACAAGAAGACATGCAAAGGTGCCCAGTCCAAATACTGTTTCAGCACTCTAAATTAAGCTTTCAGTTGCCCATATGTACACATTCCCTTGCCCTCGGTTTGGACTAGCATCTCTATCATCGTACTATTATTGTTCCCTGCAAAACCCTCAGCTATCTGGAAGGTTATGATTCTAAGGTCAGTCTTTTCTAAACCATTCTTGTATTGTGATCACAGCTTTACTTTCATGCACTTTTAAAAATATCCATGTTAGATACCATGTTGATATTTGGTGTGGAATCTGAGGGGGTTTGTGGTCCCCAGTCATCACTCCCCTAGTCCCCTTCTCCTTGATGGTTATTGTAGTAGCACAGTACTACCCATTCTGTTTCTACCACCAAACTATGATGAGGCTACCTTTCACTGGAATGTATCCTTGTGCTGCACGCCTGGGACCAGGAGTGATTTTGGATGGGATTGAACCTTGAAAGCCCCAGGGAGCAACCAGCTAGTGGGGAGAATGCGGAGGAGGAAGAAACAGCTCCAAAACCACCAAGTTCAAGAGTCAAAATCATATCTTCACAGGGCCCCCTAGCCACTGGTGGACCTGATCTCTTGATGTTGTCCTTCTGCAGATCCCACTCTAGAAACGGGCAAGATCAACAACTGCCTGTACACACACATTCTCGGTTGTGGCCCCCACTTTGTGGAATGGCCTGCCTGAAAAGGTCAGGAAGGCTCCAACACTTCTTTCATCCCACAAATTACTTTAAACAAAACTGTTCAGGATGGCATTTTTATAAAGATAATAGGGCTGTATTATAACAGAATAGTTCAGGAAGGTGCTTTAATAAAAAGTAACATTACTGGACTACACTATCTGTTTCCTCCTATCCTATGTATTATCTTGCCCTTTCTTTTTTTTTTGCTTTCTGCACCTCTTAACATATTATGTCAAATACTTACTCTTTGCTTCAGATTTTTGTAATTGCTTGTTAGATGTTTCATCTGATGATTGCATTAATTTACACAATGTGTAATACAACTCAAGTCTCAATGGAAAGGGTGGAAGATAAACATACTAAATAAATAAATAAACACCCTAGGCATACTTGATCAAGTCACAGGGGGCTAACCTCCCGTATCATTGCTAATTTTCACACAAAATTTGTGTTGCATAGCATGTCTGGCATCCATTAATAACAGTAATGTGACCACCCCAAAGATCCTCTACAATGCTTAAATTTCCCAAAGGTTCTTAAGAAAACTCCTCAAAACTGCAAGCCTCTTGAATGTTAATAGTCATGAACTGATAATTAAAGTTCCAAAGAAACATTTTGCCACTGACATATGAGAGTAAAACAATTTATTTATTTATTTTCTATCCTGCTCCCTTTCCCGCAAGCAGGACTCAGGGTATATACAACATGTATATACATGAAGACATAAAATAAATATACATCAATACATAATAGAATACATACAATACTAAAATAAATATGTGTCAATACATAATAGAATACATACAATACTAAAATAAATATGTGTCAATACATAATAGAATACATACAATACAATTAAGCTCCAGTACTATTCAGCAATTTGATCCACTGTTAGGTGGCGTCACAGATAGCTGGGTTGGTTGGCATACCATTCATATTCCACCCATGAGAAGTAACCAGGAAAGAATAGAGGGGGGGGGGGGAAGAAACCTGGGAGGCCACTGATCTCTATGACTGTCACTGTCCTCAACCATATGCCTGGTGGAACATCTATTGCTACACTAATGATCAAAGCAGTACAGATGAGAGGCACCTTAGCTTTACCCTAAGAAAGATCCTGGATGAAGCAGAAGAATTTGCTCAAACGTTTCTTTGAAGCAGAGCTCCTGCCACCTTCTAGGCAATTAACCAGACTCGGGTATTGCTTGATAAAAACCGTAAAAGTAAGGTAGTAAATTATTTATTTATTTGTTTGTTAAACTTTTATCCTGCTGGCGGCTAATAACAGGTAAAATTCCAAATTACATATGGGTAATAAATACAACTTTAAAATACTATATTAAAACAAGATATAATAATAAAATAATAATCTCATGCGTCGGTATTGCTGGTTTGCTTCAGATGCTGTAAAGTACTTCAGATGTCATAAATGGGGGAATTGGCTCGGGCAGTTGATAGGGGTCCAGTGCGTCAGGGCTCTTCGCCATACGATGTCAGTTGGCATTCCCAATGGTAATAACAGTGGGGGTGGGGGTGGTGGCTCCAAAGGCCTGGTGGAAGAGCTCAGTTTTGCAGGCCCTGCGGAACTGTAAAAGGTCCTGCAGGGCCCTGATCTCCTCTGGGAGCTCATTCTACCAGAGTGGAGCCACCACCGAAAAAGCCCTGGCCGTTGCCAATCTGGCCTCCTTAATGCTTGGGAGGACCAGTCGATTCTGGATCCCCGATCGCAGTGCTCTCTGCAGTACATGTGGGGAAAGGCAGTCCCTCAGGTATGTAGGTCCCTGGCCATAAAGGGCTTTAAAGGTAAGAACCAGCACCTTGAAGCGGATCCGGTATACTATAGGCAGCCAGTGCAATGCCCTTAGCACAGGCTGAATGTGTTCTCAGTCAGAGAGTCCCATCAGCAGCCTGGCCATGGCATTTTGCACCAGCTGAAGCTTCCGGATCTGCGACAAGGGCAGCCCCATGTAGAGGGTGTTACAGTAGTCCAGTCTCGAGGTGACCATCGCATGGATCACTGTTGCCAAGTTGCTGTATTTGAGGAAGGGAACCAACTGCCTAATCAGCCGAAGATGATAAAAGGCCGATCTGGCAGTGGCTGCTACCTGGGCCTCCATTGCCAGGGACATGTCCAGGAGCATTCCCAGACTCCTAACCTCTGGCGCTGGCACCAATGGTGCCCCATAGAAGGTTGGAAGCAGGATCCCTACCCTTGGACTGCTGCGACTCAGGCACAGGACCTCCTTCGGATTCAATTTCAGCCGGCTCAGCCTAAGCCAACCAGCCACGGCATGTAGCGCCCGATCCAGGTCTTCCGGTTTGGAGTCGGACCGGCCGTCCAACAACAGATAAAGCTGGGTGTCATCAGCATACTGGTGACAACCCAGTCCAAGCCTCCGGGCAATCTGGGCAAGAGGCACATTCTAGTGGGTGCCTTTGGGACAGTTGATCCTCTAGCACCACTCTTTGTCCCCGATCTTGGGGAAAGAAAACAAGCCAATGCAAGGCTAGTCCCTGAATTCCAATGTCGGCGACACAGTGGACCAGTAGCTGGTGGTTGACCATGTCGAACGCAACCGACAGGGCTAATCACAATAAAATATCAAACTTTTTTTTTGAAAAAGATTGAGAATCATAACATTTTAGACAGCAGAAAGTTTTGGCAGAGAACAATGAGTAATGTTAACATAATGATGCTATAAGTACAGGTGCAAAATTTACACTGAGGACAAGGGCATGTGTGAATACAGGTGGCTGAAAGCTTAATTTGGGGTGCCAGAAAAAGTGTTTGGACTAGGCGCCAGAGAGTGTCTTCTTGTAGCAGAAGTCTCTGGAGTCTGGCTGTGTGCGATTTTGGGTGGTTTAAAAATTGTTTTGGGATGTAGCTTTGCCCCAGTTTCTGTTGGAGTGAGTGACTCAGCATGCCTGGACATTGGGGGGTGGTACATCACTCTGAGCATGTATAGGTGTTTCAGGGCTCTACTGGTAGCAGGAGCTCCTTTGCATATTAGGCCACACACCCCAAGTGTAGCCAATCCTCCAAGAGCTTACAGTAGCCCCAGTAAGAAGAGCTCTGTAAGCTCTTGGAGGATTGGCTACACTAGGGGTGTGTGGCCTAATATGCAAAGGAGCTCCTGCTACCAGTAGAGGGATGCCTCTCTTTGTCTTAACCTGGGAGCTACCCTATGACCCCTCCTCCCTCTGTCCTCTCACTCGCTACACATGGCCTTCCATAGAGACACATGTCTCTGCATGTCTCTCCTGTAGAAACAATGCTCTCATAGTCTCATACACATGATGTCGGATTAGCTGGCCATTTGTAATAGGGAAAGTACTCTTTAGATAAAGCTTCTTTTGTCTTCTTTTGACTGCAACCTGAATGTGCGCTGGATCTACTTGAATAAATGTAAGTTTACCTTTTTTGCAGTATACTTGGGAGATTTATTTACTGCACTCAATATCACGCTTTAATGACTGGGCAAAACTCTGCTATAATAACCAAATGTTCCAATAGTTTCGGCATGTGCCTTTGTCCTGGGGTGCCCTACTTCAGAGCAGTGAGCACATAAGAGGGCTTTGGACCAGGAAACAGCATATGCCCACTTGGAAAGCAGAGTCCTCTGAATGCAGGTATGTGTGATATGTGGTGGTCCAAACCTTATTTTGGGGTGCAGAGCTTTTAAATTATTCTCAATATTTGTGGTTGGATTCATGAATAACAAACTAGGAAATGCGAATAAGGAACTGGGAACTGCAAGCCAACTTCAGCTTTCTCATTCAAGAGCCATATGTTTGCTGCAGAGAAGTATCAAACTGAAGCTGAGTCTCCATTATGCCATCATGCCAAACCATAGTATATGTTAATTGTAGAAAGTAGTATATGTAGTATATGTTAACAGTAGAAAGCAAACCATGGTTTGTGTTCTGAAAGTACATGCAAATTATGGTTTATACTATTTCTTCTCACTTGAATATCTTGAGAGTCTCTAGATGCTCTCCTAAATCTTGAGATTTCTGGCTGCTCTGTTTTTCCCTGCTGCTGGCAAAGCAACACCAATCTGACGTCTTACAGCAATCCCAAGGGGGTGGTAAAGCTGCGCCTGTTCAGAAACCTGCAGGCTATTCTCAGTGCCAATCATGGAGCACATTGCTACTTTCTATGGCATTTTGCTAAGGAGCAACAACAACTGAGGAGGGGGCTATGGCTCAGTGGGACAGCATCTGCTTTAGCATCTGTTTTGCATGCAGGTCACAGGTTCAGCCGCCAACATCTATAGTTTAAAAGGGCCAAGGACTAGGTGATGTGAAAGAGCTATAACTGAGACCCTGGAGAGCAGTTGCCAGTTAGAATAAAAGAGCCAGGAACTAGGTGATGTGAAAGATCTGTATCTGAGAACAGATAATACTGACCTTAATAGACCACTGATCTGACTCAGCATAAGGCAGAATCATTAATGATTAATGTGCTCACGTGGACATACAAGCAAAGTGCACGCTGGACATTCTGTACAATCCATATGCTATGAGGTTACTGAAAAAAGTCGCTATGTATTGAGGAAAACACTCATGCAAACGTATTTTAATTCAGCGTACAAGAGGCTCAGACGTTGACTTGCTATTGCATCAACAGATGCTGCTCACATAAAACTTAACTACCTACCTTGCCTTTTTCATATCTGGTGGAGACAGCATGCTTTGTAAAAACCAGCAGTTTAAAAAAGCAGCCATATCTAATGTTGGGAGTTCTTCCATAAGCTTCACACTAGTAACCATCCCCTGAATGTATTCACAACAGACTGTGATGGTGAAACTCTAATTAACACTATGCCATCAGCACACAGTCAGACGAGCTGTCTAAATAGCATAGCTGAGAGAATAATGGGCAACATTTCCTGCAAACATTTGTATTTGGAAACAAATTTAGATTTTACATCTGTGACCCTTGTGTGTTTGCTTCTGAAGACACAGAGTGACTCAGCCCTGACTAGCGGGAACACTCGAAAAGGGCTTGCTATCTGGATAAGGACGTGTCCCTTGGCACGGCAGTAAGAATTCGTGGCAGAGGCTGCTGTTTGAAGCAGAGGTAGTTCAGCCTCTTAGCCCTAGATTTTCATACCCACAGCTCTATTTGACACAGAGATTATTAGATATAAGACCAAATATATATACTTTTAGCCTTTTCAGTTTGAAACAGAAAGGAGTGTCCTTGGGGAAGTTGAAAGGCTTAATGCCACCCTCCAGGTTACATTGTTTGTTTTTTGTTTGCTGCCGCTTCAATTTCTTGCCTCCCTCCAAACTGCCACAACTTCACAGTATCTAAACAGGCCCAGGGTGGCCAAGTTGAGCTGTGGGGGTTTTTCAGTAGTTCAGTGTCATAAATTTGAAACTGGACAGGTTTCCTAGTAGTGTAGGTGTTCCCCGTAGTGATCAGAGCAGCTCTGAGGAATCACACTAATGGTACTTTAGTCCAGTATCCTTTATGCAACAGCCAATCTGATGCCCTTGGAAGGCAAAGCCAAAGCCTCTCCCAGTTGTTGACTCCCCCAGCGCTGGTATTCAGATGATTACTGCCTCTGAACAGGGAGGTTCCATTTAGTCATCGTAGCTAGTACTCTTTTTGGGGCCTATGCTCTGTTAAATTGTCTAATTTTCTTTTAAAACTTT
>NW_015163118.1:396518-475756 GCF_001447785.1 Gekko japonicus | reverse complement strand
CAACAGACTCTATAGCTAACTCTTTCAATGGTCCAGTGCCAACTTGATTTTGGGGGTTCATCTAAGGATTTTACATATCCAAGGATTATAGCATTTGGCTACAGCTACCTGGTACCTGAGGCTCCCTTCACATTTTATTATTTATTTGCATTTATTTATATGATCTCTCTCTCTCTCATGAACAGCATATAAACAAATATTTTAACTGAACAATAGGGAAACATTGAGGTTAGAACTGGGAGTTTCAAACAAAACAGCATGAATAATAAATTAAATTGTGCTGTCCCCAGGGTAGCCCAATCTCAGCACATCTCAGAAGCTAAGCAGGGTCAGGCCTGGTTAATACTTAGATGAGAGACCACCAATGAAGTCCAGGGTTGCTATGCAGAGGAAGACAATGGCAAACCACCTACAGGGTCACCATAGGTCAGCTGTGACTTGACAGTACTTTCCACAACCCAAAGCCATGGTAAAAAAGAGAAGAAAGTCTCTAATCTCTGGGCTCTGACTCTCAAACTGCGAGCAGGCTGCATTGCATGTTTGGTGAGGTCTCTGCTCTTCACGAGCTCTAGGAAGTGACTCTTCCTCACAGTCACAGCGGCAGAAGTTCCACAAACACTGAGGATCAAATGCCCACACCAGAAGATGGCCTCTCTTCCACCAACTGCTTTTCACTGTTTCTACCAGCTTTTCCACTCAGGGAATTCTTCTTAAGAAAGTCTTCATACCCCCAGGAGAAAAATGCCTCAGCTCCTTCTCTCTGCTTCCCCCTTGAAGTCCCCTCTCCTTCTCCTCTCCTGGCCAGGCAGCCAGTAACCCAGCCTCTCTGCAGAAGTCTCCTCCCTACAGAGAGCAGCGTTTCCTAGCCAGGGCCCATTATGAAAGTGAAAACATGTCACAAACGTTTTAATAATTAATATTTTTAGAAATCATGTCAAAGAGCCACATGTGGTTCACAAGCCACTGCGTGGATATCGTTGCCTTAGGACTGGTTCTTTAAAAAACAAACTAGTTGAGTTCCTCAGACCCAACTGCCTTTCCTTGCAGCCCACACGGGGGATTTTTTAATTGGCTGTAATTATGGCACAGCCACAGATCCACCCCTTGTCCCAGTCCAGCTGTATAGTGTGCTCATACCAAATCAGAAGGCATCCCACTTAAACTGTGCCATAAACACACACACACACTCCCAAACTTCCAAGGGTCCAACAAACACCACCCCTAACATAAATTTCTTCCCCAAACTGTCCACTTTATCACCCTTTATCTGCTACTGGAGTTCTCCTTGCATGCCAGTGGTGTTATGGAAGGTTTAGGGGCAATGCGTTTCCCAGGCCCTGAGGGTGGAAGCCCAGTAGTGGGGGGAAGGTGGATGTTTCCCATAACCGTGCCCATGCCATTCCAGCTGCCACTGGAGCTTGCAACCTTGGATTTTTGCCAGTGCTGGCACAAATGACCGTGTGTGTGTGTGTGTGTCCATACCACCATGGCAGTGATGGGAGCAGCTGTCTTTCTTTCTCTTTTCTTCAGAGATGCCTTCCATATCTGCCCTCCTTGAGGCAGTGAAACAAGTAAAGTTTCCTCTGACTGATGCATTTAAGGACAGAGATTGCCAGTGTTCTGTACCTTCAAAATGAATCTGGACTACTAACAAACAATGATGAAAAGCAAGAGTGGTTTTGATTTTGAGCAGCTCTTTCCAGGTATTTGAGAGTATGGGAAGCAAAACCTAGTTAAAAGAATGTGTCAATAAACCAAGTCCAGATTGTGGTTCAAGGAAGTAACTATGATTAGAGGGACAGGTGAGTTGAAACAACCCACTAAATAAACAATAGCTTCATGTGATGACTGAGCTAAGTATGAAGGCTTTGTGCTTCCCATCCTATCTGTTTTGCTTCCATGTCTGCTATAGTAAGGAGAACTGTACCCTATAACAGGACAGTAAAGAAGGAACCTGTGGAGGAACAGGGCAAAAGGGATGGTTACAGAAGTACCTACTTAATTCCACTGCCATATTTCATACATATGATTTTGGTTTGCAGTCTGTAGCTTGGCTCCTTTTCATCATGTATGTGCAGGCTTTTCAAAAACTTCTTTGTTGTGGACTCACTGGTTGTCCTGAGGACACAGCTCAGTGTTCCATTTGTAACACTGGTAACTCTTTTCGAGAATGTCTTCTAAATGCTTAATGTGCTGCATGCATATGTGCCATATGTGTTGGCTGGTCTAACCTGCTTGAGTTATCTGCTTTGCATGCATTTATAGTTTTGACTTTGTGTTTGGGATGCAATTGTAGCACGTAATATGTTAGGTTGATGTATGGTAGCCTGAAATCATGAGCAGGTGGTAAACTCCTGCAATAGCTTTGGACATTAAGTGAACAAAGTATCTTCTTTTCCCCTGATTTTCTAAGCACCACCCTCCAGTTTCCCAATATTATCTGGGCCTCTCAGATCCAGCCAACCCACCTCTAGCGTGGTATATGTTTCCCACAAGATAACGGGAGATTCCAAACTGATGTGGGAGCTGGAGGGATGGGTAGTTTTCTGAACAAAGCCTTTCTCTCTGGTATTCATCATTACTCATTTTGATGAAACTGTTGTGCAGTAGAACCTGGGGACGCCAATGTTTTATGCTCCCTGTTGGCTGTACAGATGAATTTCAAATTGCTTCCTTCACTTCCATGTGAAAAACTTCTCTTGCGGGCAGCAAGCAGGTCTACAGGAATCAGCAGTATTTGCTTTTCACCACAAAGTAATTTATCATTCTTCTCTCCCCCCCCCCCCTTCAGTTTGACAAGCTTTGCCAAGAAAGGGATCTGGGGAGGCAAAGAGCGGAGCATATGCAACCTGGTGATTTAAGAATGGAAATTTGTAAGTACTCAGGCAGTTTTTCACTTGGTTAGGTTTTGTGAGCATGTAATATACACTCAGGATTGAACACAACCCATGCTTAGCTTATTAGGCATACTGGCTCAATCAGTTGCCACAGTGCTATTTTAGCACAGGTTCTGTGATTGGATTGTGTCTTAACTCTCAGGTAGAAGATTGCACAGCATTACTAAGACCACTTAGGAAGCAGAGGTATGAGAGATTTTTTTATCTGAAGTCTTCTATTAAGCAGAGGTCTTACCATTTGAGTGAATGTGACTGATTACAGCTACAAACACCAATGAGCTCAAATGTATTTTGAGGATTCTGCCATCTAGCTCAGGCCCATGGGAGGGTTTGCTCTGCTCTAACAGGATGCCCCTAACCAGTGCCTGAAAAACGGAAAAGGGGGATCTGGAAACTTATTTTCTTTTCTTCATTTATACCTCAGCTTTCTGCCTAGTGGGGACCCAAAGTGGCTTACATGGTTAAATCTGTGGGGCAGGTTAGGCTGACCACGTGACTGGCCCTGGTCCCCCAGTAAGCTTTAGTGGCAGAGCGGGGATTCAGACCTGGATCTCTCAGATCCTCATCTGACACTCTAATTGCTACACTGGACTGAATGATGAATATGAAACCAGGAAAGGCCAGTTTGCATGGCAAAGAGATGTCTACGATCCTGTTTTTCATGGACCAGTGGGGCACTTTGCAGGTGCAGTAACCCCAGCACCTGTGCTGGGTGAAACAGTTCTCTTCCGCCCCGCCCCCCAAGTTAACAAGTCTTCTTTTTTAGTTAGTTGGCAGCAACTTGGCACTGCAGTATACATTTACATACAGGTCACAACTGGTCACAATGGCAGCACAGACTCCATCTGCTATCTGTTACTTTTCATGTATGCATAATATTAAGGATGATGATCAAAAACCAAATGTCACTTCTGTCTTTTATCGGAAGTGTTTTGATAATACAGCAAGAAATCTAGATACAGGAATTTCACACACAGCGGGCTGTTACAATCCAATACTGGAGAAATCAAGAATCCTCTGTCCTTCCATCCTGCTCCTTGATTCTGCACACCAGCTGGCTAGACCTTCTGCCCTCCCTTGAAAAGGCACCACTGACACCACCGACAGTGATGGTTCCTTTTCTTGCTTTGACAGTTTCACCGACAGCATTCAAATTTCCTTTCCAGGTCCAGTACAAAGGTTGCTTTTTGTGTTAGGAATGTCCCTTCTCTAGCACTACACCAACATTGCTAACTGATCGGAAAAAAGGTCCTGATCTGCTTCTGTGTCTTTCATAGCAGTTTGATCAGCAGGTGAGTCTTTGCAGTAGTTACAGAGTCACTGTCTTAAACAGAGCCTTAATTGGATGTTTGAGTCCAGTAAGATCATGATTATTTAAAATATGTTCATGTTTCTTCTTTATGTGAGTTTCTTGTAGTATAAAATGTCTCTGTTTTGCTTTGTAAGTTGGTTAAAAGATTTCCTACGTTTCATGGGAGAGTTCAGTTCATTAATATTTACTGATACTATTTTTAATTTATTCATTTTGTCCTGGTGTTGATGCCACCACCGTTTCTTCTCCTGAGCTCTTAAGTGAACTTTGCTTTGGATTGCTTGGAAATTTTTCCTTCAGCTCCTCTATGTGGATCCTCCGCTTGCAGTTCTTCAGCCAATAGCTTGGCTTGTTCTTCTGTTTTCAGATGTTTCCGCTCTGTTTAAGTTAATGCTTTCTTGAAAGAAGTAGTTAAATTAGGCACAGTTCAATAGTTTATCTCTGCACTGTCGTAAATCTCTTGTTAATTAGTTCTCTGTACTTTGTACTTGTACGGCCAGTTTGCTGTAGCGGTTAAGAGCAGCAGACCCTAATCTGGAGAACTGGGTTGATTCCCCACTCCTCCACTTGCAGTCAGCTGGGTGACCATGGGTCAGTCACAGTTCTCTCCGAGCTGTTCTCTCAAGAACAGTTCTCTCAAAGCTGTCTCAGCCCCACCTACCTCATGGGGTATCTGTTGGGTTCTGATAACACCAAAGTCAGTGGAGAATAAGGGGGCTTTTGCTGGCAAAGATTGACCTCCCCACTTCTATTTATATTTTCTTTTTTTCTTTTACATAAATCTGTGATCTTTTGGCTCATTTCTAAAGATCCGCCTTGAAATTATAGCTTATCTTGGAAGCCTGGTAGACTCTCAGCAGTATCTGATTTCACCAGTAAGAGAATTTCTGAAAAGTTATGGGTTACAAAGTAGTAGTAGAAGAAGAGTTCTATTTATACTTCGCCCTTCACTCAGCATCTAAATAAATCAGCCCTCCCCTGTGGGCTCACCTATCAGTTAGATCTCCCCCATAGGGGGACTTGTAAGGATAGAGGAATATTTTTTTTAAACAATGCTTTCAATGCCTCTTGGAGGCAGAGTTGGTGCCAAATGTTTCATCACAGAGCAAAATTGTGCCCCGCAGTTTTCTTTGTGTATCCTTCTAAAGGAGTCCAGAGTGCCAAAATAGGTGCTTAGGCTATGAAAAGCAGAGGAGAGGGGTGGATGTGGAGACAGTGTGAGGCAGAGTGGGTGGTGAGGCATTGACTGGGCAGGAGCTGCAGTCTTCCCTGTGCCACCTGTGTTGTCTCTCTTAGGGATGCCAGCCTCCAGGTGGGACCTGGGAATCCCCCGGAATTATAGCTCACCTCCAGACTACAGGGATGAGTTTCCCTGGAGAAAATGGATGCTTTGGAGGGTGGACTCCATGGTATTGTACCCCACTGAGCTTCCTGTCCTCCCCAGGCTTCAGCCCCAAACTTCCAGGAGTTTCCCAACCTGGAGCTGGCAACCCTACAATCCACCCCGCGCTTGTGGCCACTTGGCAACCTTAGGAGAAGATTGGGCTGCATTGTCTGGACAGATAAGGGGGCAGGGTCCTTTGAGGATGAATTAGGAATTAATTTGGGACAAATCTGGTGGGAAATGAATTGGGGGATAAATTAACAGAAGGAGATAACCTGAGGTAGGATTAAGGTGGGTCATTAACAGGCTTGCCTTCATGAAATGGACCTTCTTTTGTGGCATAGAAAGTAGGAGTGAGGTCATAGGAGTGGTTTAACCCTGTACCCACCTTGGCAATTCATCTCTGTTTGTTTAGTACAACACTGATTTCATTCCAGCAGAGACCAGCCAAATGTCCCTGGGAAACAACTTGGAAGCAGAACATGAGGACACAACTGTGTTTTGTGTTCTTTATATCCAGCATTTAGTATTCGAGATAATGTGGGGGGGGGGGAGGGAGGTGTTCTTAGTTGTATGAGCTCTGTGTGAAAAGAAGAATAAATAAGAGAACAAACTGTGCATGTTGTCATCTCTTAGGCTTCGGAGTTATACTTCTTAATGGGTAAATGACTTCTACTTACTTCATTCCATTGATCATTACATATCATATGGGATGCAGCCTAGAGGATGGCTTGACTTGCTTTCTTGAGACATGTCCTCTGTATGGAGGTTATTTTATATTTTCTGACTGTGACACAGCAGTCTGGAATGTGCTGATCCATGAAGACCTGATACTATATGTGTCATGGAAAACAAGTGTCTTCTGTGCATATACAGTAGCTGTACACTTTAGAATGTTTTATGTAGGTTCTGTCTTCCAACCCACCCCTTTCCCCCTTCCAATCTGTCAGGCCTTGCCTCTTGTCCTTTCCGGCAGGGTAGGTAAGTGATACTTGTAGCATTATCACTATTTAGAGACACTAGGAGGTACAAGACCAAGGGGCCTCAAAAAGGTTGACAGCCCTCCAGCGTACCCTGTCCATAATGTGAGTTGTTTCTTGAAGATCTCTGTGTGGAGACAAAGTCTGGTTTCCTGTCTGCCCCCAGGTGCTCTCCTACAATCTGGGGGAGAACAGACAAACAGAATACAAAATTTCAGAATGAAGCTCTGTTACAGACTGTGAGATGGTTGCTCTGAACTAATAAAAAGTCTCACACAAGGTCATTGCCTTTAGTTTTGAAATGTAATGTGTGGGCGTCCCAAAAGAGCCACAGGAAAACAGCATTTGATGCTCATGCTCCCGATTTTCTTGTGGCGGGTTATTGTTTTTCTTTGCTTCACTTTGTTCAAACCCTAAAGAAATGAAATCAGATGAATTTCAGTGGGAACAGGAAATCCCCCAGTAGGTTTTCAGTTCTGAGCAGGGCCATGGTTCTGCTTATGGGATTGTTTAACCTGAGGTAATAGGTCTTCAAGGTCCAATTTGTGTGTATTCTGCAAGATTGAATTCAGAGGCTGAGGTGAGCAGCTAGAGAGTAAACAACCCCTGGCAAGACTGGAGATTTTTTACTTATTCCTCTTTCATCTGGGAATAATGTAAATAATGACAGAGTAAATGCAGTAAATAAATGAGCTGCTGTTTTTGGTGGGTGAAGTTCATAACCCAATAGAGAAATGGTGATTTGTGAATGATCCACAACAGTCAGTATGAGTTTCCTGCTGTAGAGTTCCTTATTCTTGTTGACTGAAGAAACAATATCCACACAGCAACCCTGGCTTAACAATGTGTGGACCTTAATGGGCGGGGGACCTGAATAGATGACTTTGAGGAGGAGATCAGGGCAGACAAGTGAGGTCCTAGTTTATCACTGATGGGCTTCGCAGTGTGGGGATTTGTTTAGGTGTGGTAGATGCTATGGACCAGTTATTCTGAGCTTGTGCTCCTGGATAGTAAGCCTACCTGAAACGTTGCTTTTTGCATGTAAAAACTGTGAAAAACAAAATGCAAAGCTGAGTCATAGTACCAGTTGTGTGGTTGCTACATGCATTCAGAGGCCCCACTGGGACTTGAGCTGCTGGAAGTTCATGACAGCTAAAAGATCTTTCATCAGAGAATGGCAGGTGTGCACGACAGATCAAAAGGACAATGTCTGTAATTAGTATGTAGTGGAGCGTTCCTCAATGGCAGAGAACAGCAGTGGTCTGGCCTTTTCTTGCCTACCACTTGGTGTTTTTTGAAGTTTCAACTGAAGTGTCATTTATAATTGGATGCTGAGCAGATACCCATTTCTTGGCTGTTGCCTAGAGACTCTCAGGCTTCTTCTATACATGACCAACTACAACTACCGCCTTCAAATACCAGTACTTAGTCATGTAAATATAGTTATACAATAGCTTTGCAGAGGCAATTCAAATTATTTACACTGGAACCAAGCCATCCAGGAAATTAATTTACTGCTGAGCATGAACTCCTCCACCTTATAGACACCACAGAGATTCTTGGAGCTTTCATCTTGGAAAGGAAGAGGAGCCCAGTCCTATCTAGTGTTCCCTCTAAGCTGAGTTAGTGTGAGCTAGCTCACAGTTTTTTAGCCTCTGACTTGCATGTTTTTGTCTCAGCTCAGGAAGGAGGGCTCCAGAGCAGACTAATTTGTGCAGCAGCCAAATGGCTCGCTCACAACTTTGATGCCAGTGGCTCACAAAGTAGAATTTTTGCTCACAAGACTCCACAGCTTAGAGGGGACATTGGTCCTAGCTTGTGCTATAATGTCCACAGGTAGTCAGAAGACCTTGTAATAGGGTTGCCAGACCCCCTCATGGAGGTGGGGGGTTCCCCGCTGACAGGCAGCACCTCCCTGCTGCTGATCAGATGGCCGGCGGGGGGGGGGGGACTTACCCCAACTAAGAGGGAGAGCCATCTGATGTGCAGTGATGTGCCTACATCACTGCTCACATGACTCGGAAGTGATATCATCATGTCCAGCCCGTTGGGGTAATGCTGTGGTATTTGGGCAAAAACTCAATGGGAGAAGCCAAATTTACCAGAGAGTTTTTGCCCAAATACCACAGCATCCCCCTGATGTCCCAGACATGATGGTGTCACTTCTGGGTCACATGGGCAGTGACATAGATATGTTGCTGTACATCGGATGGGCCTCCCTGCTGCTCCCAGTAAGTCCTCCCCCTCTCCCGCTGGTTGCCAGGAGGGATCTGCCAACCCTACCTTGGAACTAGGAGAGAAGTGATACATTTGTATCTTCTAGAGGAGTGATCTTCAACCTTACCAAATCTGGGCTAAAAGCATGACAGGAAGGAGGCAGAATGATGATCTCATAAGTTTCAATACCAGGACTGTGGACAGTAGACCAAGAGAGCAGCCCTGACCTGGATAGCCCAGGCAAGCCTGATCTTGTCAGATCTCAGAAGCTAAGCAGGATCAACTCTGGCAAGTACTTGGATGGGAGACCTCCTTGGAATACTAGCAGCCACCTCTCTGAATATCCTCCTGGCCCTCAGTAGGGGTCAGTCACCTGAGGTCGCCATGACTTCCAGGTGCACACACACTCACATGTACATGCAAACACACACATTTTTTTTTAAAGACAGTAGACCAAGGAAGCTGAGAAACACCAGCTGAACACCAGGTGGAGTACCATAATGTGTGAACAACCCAAAGGTTAGAGCCATGGAGGAATCTTCTCTGCCAGTGAATTATGTTTGCTTTGCTTTGCTGCCACTTCTTTCCACATGCATGCATGAAAAGGCAGGCGGTGTAGTACATTTTTTTAACATATGCAGCTAACAGTTCTTTCCAAAGGGCAGTAAAAAAACAAACAGCTGCTTGTGACCCTGCAGGTGGAATTCATCATCCCACTGAAGTTCGCCCCCTCCCTCCATGGGCTGAAAGCCGCTGTCCTAGGTCAGAATGGTGACATAACTTCTTCAGCAGCCACCTGCTGCAATGTGTCCTAAAATCACTGGGCAACTGAAATGGGTGGTTTGAGGTGCAATGTACCATGCTTCCTACCTTCCTTGTGTTCAGAGATAATTTTGCACCTGTGGAGAAGAAGACTGCCCAACATCCTGTGGTGAAAACAGTGGAAAGATTATGGGATCCTTGCCTTTTCAAGGAGGAAGTCCTCAGCAAGGCAGGGAATCTCTGTCTGCTGGTTTGCAAACTTCTGTTCTATCCCGTCTTTGGGGTATGCCCACGATACAGGGCAGAGATGCTATCTTTGTGTTCCCAGTCTCTACTGTACACAGAAGGTGTGTCTGTGTGTTTCAATACATAGCCAGTGAAGCCCTGTATTGTCAACCTCCCTGTAAAACAGAGAAAGCAACGCCAGCAAGCCTGTATGGGACCCAGCCTGGAGCAAGAGTTCTGTCCAAAGCAGATTCTAGAAACAGTGCCGGACTCTTGGTTGAAATCAGCATTGCTTCCACATGGGGATTTTACTGCATGTGAACAACAGGAAGTCTCCACTTCTCGTGGAGCATCCATATCGCTCCATGCCCAACCTGCACACAGTTTTGTGGGGCTACCACGTTCCCCCCTGAGGAGCTGGAATGAAAAAGAACCTCCTGTTATCTGACTTATCAGGAAAACTGTGGGGTGGCTACATGTGGAGTATTCATGTGAACACTCTGCCTGCAACCAATATGGAGAGGGGGGTAGACCTAATCTCCGTACTCAGAATAGCACAGGGCAACCCAATACCACATGCTATTAGCCCTCTACAGAGTTTTTAACTTCCCTAGATGAGCCATGCTGTAGCTTTGCAGCATGGCTCAGCTGGGAAAGGGAGGGAAAAGAGGGGTTCTGGCTGCAGGGAGTACTAGAATGTAAAAGAGAACAGGGGAGGAGCAGGGTAGAGGGCAGGGGCAACAACAAGAACCGTGGGAATGGCTGCACACAGAAGATATTCTCACCTATTCCCACCACACTAGCTGCTCCTGCCATAGCTGCAGATGAAGGAGCCCAGGTGGCTGTTCTCTGCCTGAAGCAGCAAACAAAGAGTGATTCTGCCCATCCTGAATAATGCCCAACTTTTTAATAACCGTTCTGGTCGCAAGGACATCTAACCATCTTTCAACTACATTTCAAATAGGCTCCTGAATCTCAGGCTTGGCACAGTCTGAGTGCACCTCTAAGTACACTGGTTTAAATTGTTGTGGGAAGGTATGACCAGACTGCGCACCCTGAGGAGGTTTCTCCATGTGTTCATCTGGTGGTGAGGCATCTACATTACTGCAGTGCCTCAACTATAGAGCATGCTGTTCAGTCGATTTTTTAAAAAATACAGGCGGACGCATATGTGCTCATGCACTTATGCGGTTATTGGGAGCTACTCAAAAAAACCCCAGTGGAAATGGATCTGATGGTTCAGACTTCCCATCGACTTCAGCTTGTGACAGGGGAATTCAGGCATCCAGAAAACCAGAGTGGAAGTGCTGGCATATGTACAGACTGGACTTTCCCTGGTGTCTGTTCACTTCAAGGATGGGCCAGAACCAGGTGCCAATAACCGAGACACGGAAGGCAGATGTTGTTTTCTGATCCTGCTCTTTAAACCCCCAAAGGTACTGCTACGATATTGGCACAAACTGCTTGTATGACCACAGCCTCAGAGACAGCACGAGGGGCTCTTGAGAATATAATGTCTGAGCTTGCAGGGCCAGAAAGTAGGTCACTGCCCTCACATGTGTTACCACATGAAAGTGGCCCATAGAAGCCTAGGTTAGATACTGTTCTATCCTACATGGTGCCAACCTGACAAGGTCCCTAGGGCAGCAAAGAAACAGAACTTGGAGAGACCAAGTGCTGTCTGTAATACCATTTGAATACCACTGGGTTGGAATGATTCAGGTGGGGTAGCTCTGTTGGTCTGAAGCAGCAGAACAAAATTTGGATCCAGTGGCACCTTTAAGACCAACAAAGTTTTATTCAAGGTGTAAGCTTTCATGTGCAAGCAGACTTCTTCAGATACAATGCTTGCACACAAAAGCTTATACCTTGAATAAAACTTTGCCGGCCTTAAAGGTGCTGCTGGACTCAGACTTTGTTCTACTAGGTTGGAATAGCTGACTAACTCTATAAAGAATCAAATGACCCAGCAGCCAATCAATATCCTAAAAGTCAGGATCACAGATACAAGATTCAGGAGTGGCCTGGGGCAATGTGTGACCAGTCTACAACTACTACTGCCAAGGTGCAATGGAAAGTTCTAGTAACCTGGCCATAGAAGCAATCGGCTCTATTCATTTGTTGAAATGAGCCGGAGACCTGATTCTTCCAAAACTTACCTGGTCCTGGCTTCTCCTGAGGGTCTTCTGAAAAGAGTCGACTCTGCATGAGCACCATCATTCTGTGGGGTCAGAGCTGGGTAGATTGCTAGTTGGAGGCATTCCATCAAGCTGTGTGGGCTCTGGCAATCAAGACCAGGGGACAGTTTGAGCTGCCAGGTGGCTCCACCCTGCAATAGGCTTGCACATCATGGTCTCTGGTCCAGGGGAGCTTCCTTTTGGCACTGGATATTGCAGTCTCCTAGCTTTTGTTATCAGAATCTGGTCTGACTCTGTTCCAACAGATATTATTTCTAGCTTATGGGTGTGTTGCTGGGGTTCCTTGGGACCCCTTTCTGTGGAGTTATTTCTCTGAGCTAAGCTTACTTTACAGCCTGTCTAATGTAATATTTAGACTCCTTTTATTCACCTTGTAATGCAAACGTTCTTCTAGGAGCTGCTGGTTTTCCCAGGTCCTGCCATTTTAGCATGAAGTTGGACTATGGCTACAATCCTATACACCCTTACCTGGGAATAAGATCTACTGGACACAGTGGTACTCACTTTTGAGTAAACACACATAGGGTCACACTGTTCTTTTGGCTATGGTTGCCAGATAGTTGAATAATTCAGGGATCCCATGATCTTTCTATATCCCAAGCTGTTACATTTCAAGACAAAAGCATGCCTAAAGTTTCAAGATATTTGGTTCAGTCCTGCATGTTATGCTGCTCTTCTCCAGTCCCCCTCTGTGAACTCATTTCTAATGCCAGGCTTGTTTGGTTTCACCTATGCATGGCTAGCACTGCAAATAACACACAGTGACTGGCATGAAAAGTTTGTTTGAGCTCTGCTGAATGGTTTGTTACGTAGCAAGTTCCTGCAAGTTTTATACTTGAGATTTTAATAAGGTTTGGTTTCAGGTTCAGGGCATATATTCTTGATCTTGGGGTGGGGTTGTCAACAGGGCTGAAGAAAAAAACATCCAGTTTCTTTAACAATGGGCATGAAAGTACACAATAAATAACACCCCCATTAAACCTATAATAAAGGGCCAGGATATTTTTCCTCCAATGCTATCTGTGGTGGAAGCTTTTCTTTTCTTTCTTTCTTTCTTTCTTTCTTTCTTTCTTTCTTTCTTTCTTTCTTTCTTTCTTTCTTTCTTTCTTCTCCCTCCCTCCCTCCCTCTTCTGGGCATAGAGCAGGGGTCACTGGGGTTGGGGGGAGGTATTTGTGAATTTACTGCATTGTGGAGGTCCCTTCCAACTCTGATTCTATGATTTTATTTATTTATACTGGAGAATACACACAACACTATCTTCCAGACAACAGATTCCTGATAGTGGAGATAACATTACTTGTAGTCCAATCTCATTAGCAAGTTAAACAATATTTATTTATTTGTTAGACTTTTACCCCACCCTCCCGCCGAGGCAGCTCAGGATGGCACTGCTAAGGATGGCACAACATGTCTATTCAGGCTACTTTCAGCTTTGCAGGGCTGAAGCAGGATTGGAGACAGGCAAGGAATAAAGGCTGGTGGGGAGAGCCAGAGAGGTGGTGTCCCAGAAGTATGTACAGCCCAGACATGGGAGATCAGATCAGTGTAATAGCCTGATTCTCGAGATCCCAGGAGATATGGCTCTGCCAAGGGTGGGATCAGTGATGGGCATACATACATTTCCTGAACTGTTCATCCACCCCAGAAGAGGAGCTCAACTTGTTCCATAACTATAATAGGGGTAAAGAGGTAAGGGTTTTTTTTAACAATTGCACCATGGTAGCTAAAGCACAGGCAGGACTGGGCATTTACCAAGATGTGCTTCCAAGCACAAAACATTTTATGTCACTGCTGCTGCAAACACTGAAGTCCATGGGACATACTTCCAAATAAATCAGGGTTGCAGTTGCTTCTCTACTCATACTTTACAAAAGGAGTAGCCAGACAGCTGTAGCTCTCTGTAGGAAATGATATTAATTCAAGAGCAATGTCTCTGCTTTTGCCTCTTTGTCTGGCTTTGGGATGCTAGAAAAGGACACTTTTCTAAGGTCTAATCCATTTTATATTATTCTATCAGTTTACTGCAAAATGATGTCTGTAGAGAAAAGCACAGGGCAGCTGAAGTTAGAGCAAAACTGATTCTATAATCTGTATTCTTTTTCTGAGAATTACATTTTCCTGAGTAAGTGGAAGGTCATATGCCAAGTATTAGCAGAAGAAAAGAAACAGCCTTCGCCCATTTCAGCACTTAAGTGAGTTTTTCATTCATTTCTATTTCTGGTGCAACTTTGTTCACAGTGCAATTCTAGGCACAGTTATGCCCTTCTAAGCCCATTGACTTCAATGGACTTAGAAGGGTATATGTATGTCTAGGATTGCAGCATTCCAGTGCCATATTAAAAACATTTTCTTGGGAATATGCCCCAGTGAATAGACCCAAGTACGAGTCTGAGCAGACCTGCTTAGAATAAGCTGTCTAATAAGTCACTCAATAGTGGCTGTCCATCACACCAGTCTTCCTTCAGCCATAAATCATATTTACGCTAAACTAGACTCAAAGGGGAATTTTTTTGTGTTTACAAAACTCTGTCCAGGAGCCATAAACCCCAGAGCCCCTATTAATACTTCACACAGACACAATTTAGTGGGGCACGTCAAGTAGGGATTGGAGTTTTTGGTGGTATGCCTGAAGAGTAATTGAAATTGAAACAGGAGCGGTGGCGCAGGCAGTAAATGCCTGCAAGTAAAACTATTTCTGAACAGCCTTAATAGCTGTTCGAGTCCCACCGCGGCTGGGGTGAGCTCCCGGCCCTTATCCTAGCTCCCGCCCACCCAGTGGCTCGAAAGCCCTTAACGGCAATTAGACAAATGGGTACCCATTCCGTAAGAGTGGGGGGGCACCCTACCCTACCTCCAATATTGGAGGTCAGCGGCAGCGACTGGACGATGTGGTGAATCGATGAGCGGCGAGCCAGTAGAAAGAACATGGCGACAGATCGGCGGCAGACGGCAGGCGACTCGGGAGGCGATTGGAGGCGGCGTGGAGGCGTGGTGACGTAAGCACGGTCTGAGCCTCCGGGACAGAGACCAGTTGCAACCTCATCATGCAGCCGCACGCCATAAAAAAAATAAAAGGACCATCCCAGGAAGCCGAGCCGAAGAGATGGAAAAAGACCTCCACCGAAGGACACTACCGCCTAGTCCTAGTAAGACCCCGCCACAGAAAGACCTACGCTGCGTAGGTGCCTGGTAAGGCATCCATCTCCCCTGATATGTATGTAGCCCTAGTTAGGCGATTAAATGTATATGTGTAAACCGCTCCGAGTCTCCGGGAAGGAGCGGTATAGAAATGTAATGTAATAAATAAATAAATAAATAAATTTCCCTGTTACTGCTGCTGTGACATCCACATTGAAAACTTATTAACTGGTGCACACATAACAGATCAGTATAGCCTCACTAAAAAGAACAATTTGCTGTTTTTCCTGACTGCACACATCAGTGGATCTTTTGACAAATGCAAAACTAGATCACAAATGGCTTTTGACTCAACCAATTCTATTTCTAAGGGATACTTTGAGAAGTGTTCTTGAGTAGCCATGTATTCTGAGAGCACAATGTAGATTTATTTCCTTTTTCTTTTCAAAAGAGTACATGCAAACATTTGTAGATAAAAACATATTTTTGTATGTTTCAGTTTAGATTACAGCATTGCACTCTACATGGGGCTGCCCTTGAAGATGATTCAGAAACTTCAGCTATTACTTGACTGCTGAGAATTTTGAGGCAGTTCCTTTGACTTTTGATCTGTTTGTGGGCCCTGTTCAAGGATTTGACTTTTGAAACCCTAAAAAACCTAGTTTTCTAGGCTGTCTCAAGGAATGTCTCCTGACATTTGATTCTTCTGCCTGGCACGTAGGATGTATTCATGAGGTTGTGCTGAAAGTTCCATCTTATGTGGAGGTTAGATTGGTTTCTATGAGATGGATGGTACTTTTGTTGCAGTCACAGAGCTCTGGAATAATTGCCCCTGGGATGTAGAGTTGCCAACCTCCAGGTGAGGCCTGGAGATCTCCTGGAATTACAACTGATCTCCAAACAGAGATGAGTTCCCCTAGAGAAAATGACTGCTTTGGAGGGTGGACGCCAATGCTCCCTCTAAGCTGTGGAGTCTTGTGAGCAAAAATTCTACTTTGTGAGCTACTGACATTAAAGTTGTGAGTGAGCAATTTGGCTACTGTATAAATTAGTTTTCTCTGGAGCCATCCTTCCTGAGCTAAGACAAAAATGTGTGAGCCAGAGGCTAAAAAGCTGTGAGCTAGCTCACGCTAACTCAGCTTAGAGGGAACACTGGTGGACTCTATGGTGTTATACCCACTTCTCCCAATGCCTTCCTCCCCAAATCTGCAGGTATTTCCCCCATCCAGAGTTAGCAGCCCTAATGTGATGTGTTTATGATTCTCTTGTTACTTTTCTTCCAGAGGTCGATTTTCCTTTTCAATATGCCTTCAGTACCCAAGTTATGAAATGGTTTTATTTCCAATGTGCTGTGATTAATTTTATTTTTGTTTTATTTGTTGGTTTTAAAACTTGGTCGTTTTTAAACACCAGACATGATGAGGAGCATAAATATTTTAAGAAAACAAACCACTTGGGCTACCTGAGGCAATATGTGTGGGCACACTACTTATCATGGGCAAGATCCAACAAGGACCCATGACAGCAAGCACCAAGAGGGCTAGATTTGCTCTTAGGAGTTATATTTGGTTTTTGCCCATGATACAACTTGAAGTACCATGAAAAGCTGCTGGTGGTGGAAAGTGCCATCAAGTTGCAGCCAATTTATGGCAATCCCATACAGTTGTCAAGGCAAGAGATGAACAGAGGTGGTATGCCATTGCCTGCCTCTGTGTTTCAACCCTAGACTTCCTTGGTAGTCTGCCATCTAACGATTAACCAGTGCCAGCTCTGCTTAGCTTTTGAGCTTGGACAAGATTAGGCTAGCCTGGGCAATCCAGTTCAGGGCATGAAAACCTGAAGATTATCATATTCAACTTGGAAGGTCAGTAAACTTTAGCCACTCCTGTTTATATATTACTTGCCTCCTACTGCTTGTTCCACTTGCAGGCCAAGTCTGCAAAGGCTCGCCCTGAAAACACTCATCTGCCTGTCCATTTATTGAGATGGAGGATACAACCTGCAAAATGGAGCTGTTCCACCAGGCTTTTGATTGAGGTGGCAGATATTCAATAACTCTGGCCTCCCCTGCTTATGGCCCCTCTCCCAGTGCCTGCTGATAGATAATATTATTGGGCACTGGAGCACCTACATTTACCTGATATGAGGCATGGGGTTTGATGATATTGTTTATTGTGCCATCGATTGTTTGATTGTTTTTACTGTTTGATTGTTTTACTACATGTTGTAAGCTGCCCTGAGCCCATGTGTGGGATAGGGCGGGATATAAATTGAATAAATAAATAAATAAATAGATATAAAAAATGTTTTAAAAAATGTTAAAAAGCCCTGAGGTTAAAGTTGGTAGAGTGCCTGAGGAAACTAGAAATGTTCAAGCTGCATTTTTTAGGCTGCTAATTTATAGCAAATAATAGTATTCCTATGACTCATAGAATCCTTATATGCCCCCAGGTTTTTGGTTGTGAGATCTGTCTCTTCCAGGTTTTTAAAGAAATATTAACAAAGCATAAAAGAATGAAGGAACAGAGATCAACAAAGGCAAAGGTGACCTTACCACCCTCGAAAGATGCATGGCTTACTGCAGACTTGAAATAGCAGCAAAAAACATGCAATCACCGAAGAATATTTGACCGTTCTCAAATCCAATTTGGGAAGCTGGGAAAATCTGATTTGGAAGATGACTCAAAGCACACATTAGATTTGGAACTGAAGCTATAGACACAAGGCAAGTAAAACAGAGGGCTATGAAAATAAAGGAAGGCAAAATGTATACATTATATATATTTTTAAGGAAGAAAGCAAATAGGAGCACCCTTTAACAGTGATAAAAAGAAAAAGGCTCTTTAGATTAAAGGTTTTTTTAAACAAAACCCAACCACCCTGTGTAACATCACTAATAGAACTGATCCGGTTATAGCTCTGGGGCACACAGTGCCATCCTAAGAACACTTTGGTGGGAGTAAGCCCCACTGAATAGACTTAAATGGAATTCTGACTAGATCTGTTTAGGATTGTACTGACAATGAACCAAAAGCAGAGGCTGTAGACTATACATGTGGATGTTATAGGTCCAACACTAGCCCAATGTCCCTTTGTTCAAAGCATTCCACATTTTAAGCTATAAAGCTGAATACTGCAGTGCGGAAAGAGGAAGATGCACAACTGCTGGGAGAAGCTGGAGAGAAAGCTGTCTGAACATGAGCTGTACGGCAAGAAAGCAGTTGAAACATCCTCCTAAAGTGTACAGCATGTTATGAACCAGGGGTGGGTGGGAGTTGTGCTGATGGTTATTGTTCATGTTACAGTCACTGTTCAACAAGTGCCTACGATGGTTGTGCAACCACATTTTCACAGCTCTTGAATCAGGAAAATTAATGTACACTGCATGGGGGAAATAGCAGCTTTACCAACAATTTATTGAAATTTGGGTGCTGTCTATATATGATACTCCCATTACAGAAATGATACCTAAAAGGGAAAAAAAAAGGAGTTGGGTTTCTTGAAACAAATGAGTAACAACATTAATACCCATGATTGCTAGACAGAACCTCCATGTCTGGGGACATAATTACTAGGGACAAAGGACATCACCTTCTTGCTTTGTTTGTGATTTTTCAGCAGCATCCTTCTAATGAGTGCTGGGAACAGAATGCTGGCCTGGAGGAACCTTTGACCTACTCTAGCTAGGCTATTCTTGTTATGTTCTCATTACCTGGTTTGAAAATGGCAAGGAAGCTATTTAAGTTCATCTGTGAGCGAGGAACACAATATAAACAAGGAAGTCTCATCCTTTTGCAGAGCATTAAAATAAGCAAATGATATATATGACATTATCAGCTTAAACCACACCTGTTCATAGGAGAAAATAAAATTAGTTGTAGATTTTCCAGGCTGTATGGCCATGGTCTTGGCATTGGCAACCTTGACACAGAGAGTACTCCATCTTTCTGTGTTATACCTCTGAGGATGCCAGTCACAGCTGCTGGTGAAACGTCAGGTCCTACAATGCCAAGACCACGGCCACACATCCCGGAAAATCTACAACAACTAATGAACTCTGGCTGTGAAAGCCTTCGACAACGTATTGAACGCCTCTATGGAAAATAAAATGCTAACAGGAAATGTTAAGTCATATGGGGGAATTCTTGTTCCTCTTTTCAAGCCTTTGTTCACAAATGAAGTCTGTAAAGTCTATTTTAAAATGGTAACCTGCAAAATGAATAGGTATATTCCTCCCATTCAAGTATCAGACTTCTAATTACAGTATTTATGCCAATGTAATAACTGTATTTCAACCCCAGACAAATTCAGGTGGGTAGCTGCATTGGTCTGAAGCAACAGATTGAAGTTTGAGTCCAGTAGCACCTTTAACATATGAAACTGCCTTATACTGAATCAAACCATTGGTCCATCAAAGTCAGTATTGTCTACTCAGACTGGAAGTAGCTCTCCAAGGTCTCAGGCAGAGGTCTTTCATATCACCTACTGCCAGATCTTTTAACTAGGGATGCCGAGGATTGAACCTGGGACTTTCTGCATGCCAAACAGATGCTCTACCACTGAGCCACAGCCATAAAGTTTAATTTCAGGTACAAGCTTTAATGTGCATGCACGCTTCTTCAGATACATTGAAACAAGACTTCCTCAATCATTCCATATAGGTAGAGAGAGGGTGGAGGGGTTATTTGCTAATTAGAGCCAAGATGCATAAGTAACTGAGCAATAAGTATAGCTAAAATTGGTAAAACCAGTTGGTAAAACCTGTGAACAGCAGCAAATTAGCATACAGCTATTTAATAATAAAAGAGTTAACAAACAGATGTGAAACTACGTTTGAGTCCAATGGCACCTTTAAGACCAACAAAGTTTAATTCTGGGTGTAAACAAAAACTGAGTGACTTAGTATGTGTAGTGAGATAAGAACCTGATATCTCTGTTAAGCCCTGGGGGTTCCATTGTCCTGAGTGTTACAATAACTTGTAATTCAGCAATCTCCCATTCCAGACTGTTTCTGAAATTCCTTTGCAATAAAAGAGCTACTTTGAGGTCTCCCACTGAAAGCTCTGGGAGGTTGAAATGTTCTCCTACAGGTTTCTCAGTTTTGTGATTCTTGATGTCAGATTTGTGTCCATTTATCCTTTGGCCTAGGGTTTGACCAATTTGCCCTATGTAGAAAATTAAAGGGCATTGTTGATATTTAATGGCATATACAATAATAGAAGATGAGCAAGTGAATGTGCCTGAGATAGTGTAGTTGATGTTGTTAGGTCCCATAATTGTGTTGTCTGGGGGTATGTGGACAGTAAAGTCCCCCCCCCCCCAGTATGACTTTAAAAAAGGAAGGAGTCATGTTACCTTTACATACAAGTTGCACTTATGTCTAGCAAATTTTTTGGGGGGTATATAACTTTCTTAGGGGGGTTGTCCTACATTCAGGGTTGCCTTCCTTTCAAATATATATGGTAGTCAGAATCCAGTCAGTGACAAAGATGGAAAGTGTCAGGGAGAATAATGGCAGGGGAAAAGGGAGAGTTCTCTGAAACATTTATTTATTTTAAACATTTTTATGCTGCCTTTCCACTTGATTAGGGTCCTCAATATGGTGATGAAGACATTTGAACATTAAAAACTGAATTTATACTTATAAAATAAATAAAAACTCATAAACATACAACACCAAAACCAGGGAGGAGGGACAATAACACTGGTGAAATTTCACAGGAGGAGGAAATCTATTATATTTTCCCTAGGAAACATTTTGAATATACTAACGGAGTATTTACAACTGAAGATCCAAAGCATGTCAAAACTCAGAGCAAAGAAATCAACACAGAGCCAATATAAGAAAGCTCATGTGCATAACTGAAAATACACAACTTAACATTACGAATAATTGACATATTGATTAATAACCCATACAGTTTCTACATTGGTTGTGAGTCCTTTATTACAAAGTGGCACATATGAGTAATAAGTAATAAGTAATAAGTAATAAATACCCATGTATAGGGTTGCCAGTCTCGGGGCGGGGGGGGGGGGAAGATCTGCCAGAATTACAATTGATCTGCAAATGACAGACATCAGTTCCCCTGGAGAAAATGGCTGCTTTGTAAAGTGGACTCCATTGCACTATACCCCCTGAGGTCCTTCCCCTTCTATACCCTGCCCTCCACAAGCTTCACCCCCAAATCTCCAGGTATTTCTCAAGCAGGAGCTGGCAAACCTACAGGGCACCCTGCACAATTATTTTAGGGCACTGGCATAAAACTGTGCATTACTTGGATTACTGGTCACCTCTATCATTTCCCTTCCTGTAAAGCATCTCTAAGAAGCCCTTTAGTCCCATAACAGTCTTTCCTGCCATTCCCTTCATATACTCATCATTCTAGCATCCCATCCACCCCTCCAATATACCTTAACTTTAGGATATGGTTTTCTTTTTTTTAAAAAGCCCTTTTGGCTCTTGAACAAGTTGCAGACCCCTGTACCAATCTATCCTTCTACTGAGGCCAATCCAGACACATAGGTACATCTTGCCATAATTTCATGACCAGACTCACAATTCTGGCAGATACATCCCCTACTATTTTTGAGGCTCTCAGGTGTCTACCTCAGTCTAGCCTTACAGCCTTGCTTCCTTATATGCCACAGGCAACACAATCAAAATAAAAAGCAGGCCATATTAACCTTCTGTCCAGCTTGTTCTGCCCTGTGCCTTAAACTCACATTTGGTGGTACATATTGTGGAAATAGCACAAGAGATTGTAGCATCTTAAGAAGGTGTGCATGTGTGTATAAGGAGCCCTCTGGTGGGTGACAGACTCAGTCAATATCTATAATCTGTGGGCTACTAAACATCTTGTCTCCTCCCTATGCCATTCAACAGAATATGAATGGTGGTACCCCCCCCCCCATGGTGTACAGGGCAGGGGTGTGGATGGGAATAATTTATAGTATGGCCTGACCCTGTGATCTGGGACTCCATCACTGAAAACATGCGAAGGGGGTCAATACTGCGATTAGAATTGCACCAAAATCTTTCAGTCCAATCTGCTTCACAGGGCTGTTGTGAAGATAAAATTATGTATTTAGGGGAACACTATATATGCTAATTTGAACTTCTTGAGGTAAAATGTAATAACAAAACAAAGAACTGGTTGTGCTGGCAGATTTCCTGCTCCAATAGGACAGTATCACCTTAGCAATGGGCATAAGAACATAAGAACATAAGAGACGCCAATGTTGGATCAGGCCAAAGGCCCATCCAGTCCAACACTCTGTGTCACACAGTGGCCAGAAATACCAGTGCCATCAGGAGGTCCAGCAGTGGGGCCAGGACATTAGAAGCCCTCCCACTGTTGACCCCCCCCCCCCAAGCACCAAGAAGACAGAGCATCACTTGCCCCAGAGCCCCTAGCTATACCTTGTGGCTAATAGCCACTGATGGACCTCTGCTCCATATGCTTATCTAATTCCCTTTTGAAGCCGTCCATGCTTGTAGCCGCCACCACTTCCTGTGGCAGTGAATTCCATGTGTTAATCACTCTTTGGGTGAAGAAGTGCTTCCTTTTATCCGTTCTAACCCGACCGCTCTGCAGTTTCATGGAGTGCCCACGAGTTCTTGTATTGTGAGAAAGGGAGAAAAGTACCTCTTTCTTTACCTGCTCTTTCCCATGCATAATCTTATAAACCTCGATCATGTCACCCCTCAGTCGTCTTTTCTCCAAGCTAAAGAGCCCTAAGCGCTTTAACCTTTCCTCATAGGGAAAGTGTTCCAACCCTTTTATCATTCGAGTTGCCCTTTTCTGCAGAAGGAGGTGGGATAGCCAGGAGGTGGGATAGCAAGCATACCTGCTCCACAGCAGTTCAAGGGCCTTGTAGCCACCGGCGTAATTTATGCTCAGCTCCACAAAATTAAATGTTGTGATGGAGGAGAAGGAAGTCTTTTCACAGGATGTAAGCGTTTGCATCTCCCCAGAAAAAGCAGCTACACAGGATCTGGGGTGTCAGTCCATAAGAACAAGAAAGCCAACCGAATCAGCACAAAGGTTGAGAGAGATTCTTGCAGAATCTATAGCAGTTCCTCAAGCTCATGGACTTTAACTTGGCCCTTGTGTGCTGCAGTGACTAGCAGTAAAACCATTGTTTGTCAAATTGTTACAATTACAAAGCCACTTAAACAATTTCCCCACAATTGTCAAACTTGGATCCAAAGCAATGACAGATGGCATCTCATGGTATAGGCAAGTGACTTTATCCCCCAGAAAACAAACACCACCGACATTGTGCATGTTATGCCTACGTATTTAAACATTTTCCCCAATTTCTTATATTGAACGATTTACAGTTAATGGTTTGGTTTTAGTGTGTGGGTTTTTTTAAAAAATAATTGCCTTAGCAATTGCATTTGAAAAGTATCAAAAATCCATAGTGCCCCAAGAACATAAGAAGAGCCCTACTGGAGGAGAGCAGTGGTCCATCTATTCCAGTGTCCTGTCTCACACAGTGGCCAACCAGTTCCTCTGGAGGTCCGACAACAGGGCATAGAGGCATAGGCTTTCCCTAATGTTGACTTCTGGCCCTGGGATTCAGAGATTTACTACCTCTGAACGTGGAGGTTCCCTTTAGTCACCGCCGGGGCTAGTAGCCACTGATAGACCTCACAGAAGGTTTCACAAATCTTGTACACTTACTTTATATGCAATTCTCCCAGCCTATACATATATGTGTCACATGTGGTAATCAACACAGAACTTGCACATGACTTGATGCTACCTGTATAGGCGTGCTGGGATCAGGAGGAATGCCACTGGCTGTTAAGCAGGCACAACTTTCCCAACTGCTAGTGTTGCCAACCTCCAGGTGGAGCCTGGAGATTCCCCAGAGCTACAGCTGATCACAGAATGAGAGATCAGTTCCCTGGGAGGAAATGTCAGCTTTGGAGGGTGGCCTCTATGGCATTATATTCCACTAAAGACCCTCCCCAAAGTCGACTCTCCTCCGGGCTCCACCCCCCCCCCCAAATTTCCAGGAACTTCTCAACCCAGAGTTGGCAACCCAGTCGGGCAGCAAAGCCAGAGGGTTCCTTCCAGCCGGGCTCGCCTAGTGCGGATGCCGAGCTGCCGCGCGGTCCTGCTCTCTGCCCGGGCTGGGATCGGGAAGGCAGGAAGGAATCCCTCGGGAAGTCCCGCAAAGCAGCCAAGCGCCTCTTACCTGGCACGCCGCCCTGCCTCTGTGCCCATCTAGCGGCCTCGAGGTGTGCAGCTGCAAAGGCAACCTCCGCAGCCGGTCTCCCATCCCAAAGCCCGCGCCCGGGGCCCTTCCCCTCCAGAACAGACATGCCGAGCTAATTTTATCAGCCCCCCTCCCTTCCCCCTCCGCAGGCAGCAGCGTTCGAAATAGCACATCGCCCACTCATCCCCAGGCTCCTTCTTCAAGGGAAATATTTATATTATTATGCCACAGAGAGGGTTTCCATGGCACTGATGACTTTCACACTGTTGCCTTGACAACCACTTGGGGCCATCTTGGACGGGCTGAGAATACCCTTCCTCGACAAATAAGGAGAGCAGCAACAGCAGCCGCGGAAGCCCGGGGGGCGGGGGGGGGGGATCCCGGGCCCGCCCGGGTCCCCTCGCCCCCTGCTGGTGGCTTGAGGTACAGCAATCCCCCCTCGGCGGGAATCTCACGCCGCAGGGAAATTCCCAGGGATAGACGATACGGGGGCAGGAGCGCTGGGGCGGGCGGAAGACGCAAGCGGAGCTCCTCCGACTTGCTCCCGTAGTAGGCAAACCTACATGAGCACCCTTGGGGTGTCAATTGGTCCAGCACGGCTCGAATCCACCTAATCGAGCGCGCAGCCGGATCTTGCGCATGGTTTCTTAGAAGTAACTCTCACTTGGCTGAAATGAAGTTTACGCCCAACCAAGTGTGAATACAGCTTTCTAGCGTGATCGTAATTACGTCTTACAAGCGTCAAATTGCATCCTAAATTGTTTCGTAAACTACCCCGTCTGCAATGCTAGGGCATGGTATGCTTTCAAAGAGATGCTGTAAGAAGTCAACTTGCCCGACCCTTCTTTCTCACGAAGTATGTAGCTATCAGCTTAAGTACAAGTCGGTGGTGCTTTACGAACTGTTTGCCCTGCCTACGATATTAGGGCAGTGTTTTCTTTCGCTGCTGCCGGCTTCCCTCTCCCTACTGCCCTGAAAATTTCCCTCTATCTTGACTAAAAAGGTCTAAAAGGATACTCTCACAGAGGTGTACCGAAAGTGGCTGTTGCAGAGTCCGTGCTTTGGATAGACTTCTGGACCATTGCATGCCATGAAGAACAAGATCTGTGATGCCAGGCATCTTTCACCTAGTCTATGGGATGGGCTTAAGGGTGGATTTGGGCTAGACATGTAAAAATCACTTAGGTCATTGTATGGAAACATGTCATGGATATGGGATTTTGTACCACTGAAATAACACAAAGCACTGGATCCCAGCTTTTAAAAAAGAATAATGGTAGCTGGGGGAATTAGGACATGTTTTTAGCAAATAGCTGTGGTGGCTCAGAGGTTAGGACGCTGAGCTGCAGACTGGAAGGTCTGTAGTTCGGCAGTTTGAGACCCTAGTGCCACGTGACGGAGTCCCCTCTCTGGCCCCAGCTCCTGCCAACCTAGCAGTTCAAAAGCAAGAAATTGCAAGTAGATAAATAGGTACTGCTTTGGTGGTTAGGTAGCAGCATTCTGTGCACCTCTACATTTAGTCATGCCAGCCACATGACCACAGAGAAGTCTTTGGACAGCGCCGGCTCTTCGGCTTGGAAACGGAGATGAGCACCGCCCCCTAGAGTCAGATTCGACTGGCTTTCAAGCAAGGGAAACCTTTACCTTTAGCAAATGGAGGTTGGAAATCTGTGTTTAAAGACCATGAGAACCCTCTAGTTGTGTCCTGGTTTCATTCAGGTGTGCTGCCTTTTTGGTTTTTGAAATACTGTTAGGGGTCATTTCGTAGAAAAAGAGGTGCAGGAGCTCATTAGCATAACTCATTAGCATAACTTATTTGCATATGCCACACCCCCTGATATCACCGGAAGTGTGTCAGAAGGCAACACCCACCGCTCAGGCTCCACTGGACTGTTTTGGATTGCTAGCTATTGGGGGGGGGGGAACGTGCAGATCTGTCCTCGCAGAGGAGGGAGAGCTTGTACCTGAATAAAACTTGGTCTTAAAGGTGCCACTGGACTATTTTGGACCAAGGGGCCAGGGGGGGAGGGCTCTGCAGCTTACCTGGCTGCTTCTTGCTCTGACTGAGGGCTGCTGGGAGCAGGGGGTGGGGCTTGTTGCATGTGCCCGCCCCCTGGGCTCTTTACTGCCGTGTGCTCCTGCAGGAAATGACCCCTGCTGTTAGTAGCAATGAAAGTGAGCTGCACTTAATTTATCTTTATTTCCTGCTGTGGGAAGTCCGACAGTATATTTGTCCCATTCATGAATGAAAAGGAAATTTAAAAACAAACCTATTTATAAGCAGAGACACTCAGGGGAGGCTTCTTCCTGCCTGAAATGCCAGATAATCTGTGGGAATGAGCAGAATTTTCTTATTATATTAATAATTCTTTACATAGCCCATTGGGGAGGGCAGTATATAAAACTAATAAAATAAATAAATAGTTTCAGATTTGCTCACTGATACCCACCAAACCCTTTTGACATTGGTTGTTGTTGTTCAGTCGCACAGTCGAGTCCAACTCTTCACTACCCCATGGACCACATCACGCCAGGCCCTCCTGTCTTCTGTCATCCTCTGGACTTTGTACAATTTCATGTTCGTTGCACTGATAACACTGTCTAACCATCTTTGCCATCCCCTTCTTCTTTGACCTTCAATCTTTTCCAGCATCAGGGTCTTCTCCAATGAGTGCTCCCTTCTCATTTGGTGGCCAAAGTATTTCAGCTTCAGTATCTGGCCTTCCAAGGAACAGTCAGGGTTGATTTCTTTTAGGATTGACTGATTTGATCTCCTTGCAGTCCAAGGGACTCTCAAGAGTCTTCTCCAGCACCATAATTTGAAAGCATCTATTCTTTGGCGCTCTGCCTTCCTTATGGTCCAACTCTCACAGCCATACATTACTACTGGGAATACCATTGCTTTGACCACATGGACTTTTTTTGGCAGGGTGATGTCTCTGCTTTTTATTATGCTGTCTAGGTTTGCTGTAGCTTTCTTCCCAAGGAGCAGGCGTCTTTTAATTTCATGACTGCAGTCACTGTCTGCAGTGATCTTGGATCCCAGGAACATGAAGTCTGTCACTGCTTCCATGACTTCCCCTGACATACAGCATCATTATTCCCATTTTGCACATAGGAAACCAAACATGTCTAAAGCCACCCATGGAGAATGTAGCAGATGTTATTTGGAATACAGCTCTTTCTAGGTTCTACTGCATGCATCCCCTCAGCGGTATATATGAAAGGCAAGCTCGATAAACATACTCCTATGTACCAGTCCATCGATCTCCTAATTCTAACCTCTATTCCTCAAGTATTGAGAACTTCAAGGGGATACTCCTTACCTCGGCCGGGTTTCTTTGGAAGAGGGTACGGGATACTTATGGGGGGAGGAGAGAGAGGGGGATAAGAAGAAGAAGAAGAGAAGAGATTGGATTTATACCCCGCCCTTCACTTGGAGTCTCAGAGCGGCTTACAAACTCCTTTCCCTTCCCCTCCCCACAACAGACACCCTGTGAGGTGGGTGGGGCTGAGAGAACTTTGACACAAACTGCTCTTTTTCAAGGACAGCTGTGCCAGAGCTTGTGACTGACCCAAGGTCACATCAGCAGGTGCAAGTGGAGGAGTGGGGAATCAAACCCGGTTCTCCCAGATCAGAGTCCGCACACTTTAACCACTACACCAAACTGGCTCTCATAAGGATGGAGCAAGAGAGATGTACCCCCAATATAACCAATATAATAAACAACCCCCCCCAACAATAATAGTAGTAGTAATAATAATAATGGTTAACACTAAACAAAAATTAAACAAATGTAACAAATCAACCCTGATGCAATAGAAAGGGGGCAGCTGACCTCGTCATTACCATGCCTTTTCAGTTTTAGAAATTCAGGGAACCAACTATCTGCTTGAGGTTGCCCAGCCAGCCTGCCTGACAGCCCTTTTGTCTCCCTAATCCTAAAGACGGTACCTTCAGGGTCAGGTCAGGGCTGAGAGAATGCTGTGCTTAGTGTTGCTAGCCCTGGTGTTTTATGGTGTTGTATGGCCCACAGAATCTTGTCAAAGGAAGGACTGTTCCTTGTGAAGGGAATCTTGCTGGAGAAAGCCACTCAGCCTCTGGAACCAGTAGCTCCCCAGTGAAAATACGAAGCTAGGGAATTTGCAAACACGGACCTTGCGATCATGAGCACAGAAATAAACAGCAAATAACTGCACAGCAAGACATTCTCGTTTTCTGCAATAATACAACAGGTTGTCAGAAATGGATGGCTCACAAGGGGCAAAATCCACAATGACTTGTTTCTGGGAATGGACATTTGACTCTGGGAGGAATTTACCAGAAGGGGGTCCAGGTCATTAGATCGTTGCAGGCAGTACACTGGTCAGTTTAGATAAAGGAAAATTAGTGGCTCTGGTTACTTTTCTCCCCAGCCCTCCCTACCACCTGTGCCTTTCATTCTCTTTGCTTTCTAACCAGAGCATTCTTCTATACGGCTGTCAAACTCTGATTAAGATTTTCTTTGGATCCTTGTCAATGCTGAGGTTTAATTATTCTGAATAATTGTTTCCCCCCCCCCCAGTGGAATTAGGAAAGGGCTCCTGTGTTCACTCCCCCCCACACAAACATTATACATTTATTATCCCCATTGAAGCCTTACTGTGAGCAAAGCTAATCATTAATTACACATCTGCAGGGGTTCCTTGTCAATCACCACCATTCCCTTCTTCACCCATACTCTGTAACTGTGGCCAACCTCCTGCTCTTTATATAGATATTTGAAAACATGATCTAGGAAATTAAAGACCATCTTGTTAGCTCTTCTGAGCTTCCCAAACAGATTTGATCCTTCCTGACTGAATTCCTGTATTTTAACGATTTTCTTTAGCTTATTCCATAGGGATGTGAGCTAAAAATAGTACCGTATATGTATTTTGGAGGTCTAATATATTATGTTTTCTGTCCACTGAAAGTAAAGTAGTCTAGCTCCTGGACACTGGTAGAGTTGTCAGCATTTAGCATCCTTCAACAAGCTGCTCCCACCACTTCATCTGTATACTATGAAAGGATTCACAAGCACACTTTCTTGATTGTCATGTTGATGTTAAAAGTCATAAGTGCTCTGCTCCCATAAAGTTGCCAGCCCTCATCACAGGGGGATACATATTCCTCATATAAACTGCTGTGCTTCCAATTTGCATCTCAGACCATTCTGGGGACAGGATTTTGTGGAAGTCTGACGCAAACTTTTACAGTGAAAGTTCATTTTTTACGGTTTGTTTTACATTGAAAAGTTTAATCCAAGGGGATAGATTTGCTGACAGGCACTTATTGCATGATGCTGGTAGCCATGTAGGGAGGCTGTAATCTTATGCATCGTCTCTGACTGCAAGCCTTGGTGCCATACGCAGTGCCTGTCTTTTACAGAGACACTTCTTGTGTTCTGACTGTCTGCTACAGCATTAGATCTAGAGTACAGGAAACTCCTCTGCACATATGCCCTTAAGTGAACAAAATAATATTTCTGGATCCATGAGAATTGCTGTACAATGCTAACTACAGAACAAATTTAGAGTCCAGTGGCACCTTAAGACCAACAAAGTTTTATTCAAGGTATGAGCTTTCATGTGCATGCACACTTTTTCAAATACACTGGAATGGAAGGTAATCTTATTTGAAAAAGTGTGCATGCACATGGAAGCTCATACCTTGAATAAAACTTTGTTGGTCTTAAGGTGTCACTGGACTCTAAATTTGTTCTGCTGCTTCAGACCAACATGGCTGACCGCCTGCATCAATGCTAACTACAGTTACACTCATCTGTGTCCATTGGTCAATGGGCTAGGGTGTAACTCTGCTTAGGGTTGCACTATCATGTTGTATAGTGGTCAGAGAACTGGAATAGACCTAGAGAGATGCAGGTTCAAATCCCCAATTTCCATGACTCTCATTGGGTGACCTTGGATGAGTCATTCTCAGTTTAACTAGGTGCTGTATACCACATTGGTTAGGCTGCCCCGGGAGTACTGTGTGCAGTTCTGGAGGCCTCACTTCAAAAAGGATGTGGACAGAATGGAGTGCGTGCAGAGGAGAGCAACGAGGATGATCAGGGGCCTGGAGACCAAGCCCTATGAGGAAAGGCTGAGGGACTTAGGAATGTTCAGTCTGGAGAAGAGGAGGTTGAGGGGGAACATGATCGCACTCTTTGGTGGAATCTGCATTGGTATTTTCCACTGCTTCGGCTACACTCTCGCTCTGTCTCCAAAAAAGATGTCCACATCTCTTTAGGTTTTGCTCTCCTACTGCACTATTATAATTTCTGCTGTCTGCATTATTTTATTGCCCTATGGTTTTGGCTCCGTCATGATTGTGGCTTCTCCCCGGCTCAAATGGATGTGCTTAAAAGCACTCTAAGCCCCTGTAACGCCCTCCTTATTGGGGAGGACTAGTTTCACTTTAAAAGTTCTCTTTATTTTGTTTAACAGGGTAGATTCTGCTGCCACCAGGAAATGTTAAGGATTTCCAAACCTTTATGCTTTTACTTTTGCTCTTACTAGTTCGGTAGACCGAGTTCAAGGCTTTCGAGGAACTATGTGGTCCTGGGAAGTATTTCATTCAGAGCTGGTATAAACTTGAATAAAAGAGGATTTATTGAAATAAATACTAAATAAGAGGGTGATATAATGTAACTAGTAATGTGTAAATGATGTACAATTGCTTTGGTATCACATACAATCTTCTCCCTCACTGACAGGGATCTTTTCATGTAACTTTGTAACACTTGTTTATCTCAATGCCATATATGTTCACTGTTTCACTTCAGTTTGTTATGACACTCAGACTTTCCTTTAACTTTTCTTCACTTAAAATTTACTTTACTTTTTCCTATACACTCAGCTTTCAGCTCTCTTTCTCTTTCTCACTGAACAACCTCAGCTGTCAGCTTCTAACTGCTTCCACACAGAACTGCTTGTGTACATCAACTGTCAACTTGTAACTGCAACTCCTGACTGACTCACATACTCATCCACCCAGATTCACTTCCAAAACCCCTCCCTCTCTGTCAACCACCAATCATACCACACTTGCCTCTCTCAACCACTCCAGTCTATCTACCACAGCCATGCAACCAAACTTTTAAAGAGAGACACACACACAAAAAAACAAGGAATCATTACAACCCCCCTCCAAAGTGCTAATCAGAGGCTTATCTGCTCTGTTTACCTTCTGACAGCACATAGAGGAATGTAAGAAACTTTTCCCTTGCTTGACAAGCTAAGAGTGAATGATTTTATCTTGTTTTGTGATTTTTATATTGCCTGAAAAGTTAGAGAAAGATCCCTTCTACATACATACATTCATTCTTAAACTAAACACCCAGTCTTTAGTTTTTTGGCTATTTTTGCTTTTTGCTTTAAACCAAAAGCTGGGCAAAACTGAAAGCTGAGAAAATCCTTCTATTTGAATGTAAAGAGAAGTTTATAGCTTGTTGGCTTGTTGCCTTAAGTAATTTATTGCCTTGTGTAAAGCTAATGGATGCCGGCAAACCAGCGTGCTAGAGAAGGAGGAGGAGAACAACAGCATTCCCAGCCAGCCAGCAGAAAAAAAATAGCAGATTTTTTCGACCACTTTGAAAAAAGCATCACACCAGTATAAAGAAAGACGGCATCAAGACTGCTTTAAAAATGAAATGTAGATTCGGCCTTTGTATTTGAAAGGCTGTCACTCAGAAGAGGGTAGGGGGCTGTTCCTGTTGGCAGCAGAGGATAAGACTTGGATTTAAATTACAGGTGGAAAGGTACTGGGTAGCTATTAGAAAGAATAATTTTACAGTAAGAGTAATTCAGCAGTGGAATTGGCTGCCTAGGGAGGTGGTGAACTGACTCCCCCTCTCTGGCAGTCTTCAAGCAGTAGCTGGATGAACACTTGTCAAAGATGCTTTAGGCTGATCCTGCACTGAGCAGGGGGTTGGACTAGGTAGCCTCTTCCAACTCTATGATTCTGTGATTGTCATGATCATAAAATAGAGGGGAGGAATACCATCCAGTCCCACACACTACCTGTTTCTCTTTTCTCTCCCCAGGCAACCTGGCAACCCTCCAGCACTTACAAGGGTATCGGTACTCCCCATCTGTTATGCACAAGTAAAGTGTGCACCAGCAGAAGCAACAGTGGCCAGAGACAAGTTGCCATCTTGTCCCTCCTGTGCCTGGCAGATGGAGATGTAACAGCTATAGTATTTCCCAGCATGGAGATGATGGGAAAAGCTGACCAGCTACATCACTGTCTCACAGGTTTTAGAGGCACAGGTTTCCTGCAAGAACTAAGAAACCAACCTTCTGTCACTTCAGCTTGCGTAGTTCTACATTCAACTTCATGGTATTGCCTTCCCCTCTGCTTCCTCCCAGGACTTATATTTTCACAAATAAAATTAACCATTTATTTCATCTTGACAACACTGTATCCTGTTTTTTCTCTCACTCTTTCACGATCACTTTAGTCTTTGCAGCTCTGTATAATTAACATTGAAATGAATTCTGTCATGCCACAAATCTTACGACAGATACCTTGCTGAAATGTATGAGGTGGCTGTTAAATATCTTGTTGGAATTCATTGATGTTATAACAGGACCAGCCTATGAGTTAATACTTCTTGCAGGCTTCAACACATGCTCCAAGATAATGGCACCATCATGTGGTCATTTTGTTTTACTTTTAGGAATTGACTTAAATTAATATTTGTTAGCAATTATTGCTATTAAAACCTCTCTCTCTCTCTACATCCAGAAGAGTAGGGAAATAGGTTCGAAGGCTGAGATCCAGAACCTGCTTACTAAACTTTTTAAAAATCTATATTTCCTGTGCTGGTGAGGTTTGCACAGTCTGTGGTATGTGTGCACCATCCAGCTCTGGAAAGCTGCTCATAGAAGGTAACTGATGTTCATTCTGGAGAACAGGTTGGATAAATTGCTAAGTGGTATCCCTAATCACACCCTTACCTCTTCTGCCACATTAATGGGACACATTCAAATGTTTCATTACAGGGGTGTTGTAAAAGAACCCTTGAGAATGGAGAGGAGTTTTTCTGTGTTCAAATCTGGTGAACAGAAGTATATCCAGAGCAGCTGCACTTAAGAGTGATGGGTTGGGCAAGACAAAACCAAAGTGCTGAAGTGTGAATCTGCACACCTCAGGGCAGCACTGCCACCAGTCCCCTTAATTACCCAGACAGCCAGAGATGAAGGGACAAAGCCTCCAGCACTCCAAGGACTAAGATCAAGAAAGTCAGCCTTGCAAGGTTGTATACATAGAAGGCAAATTTCAAAACAAATTACTTCAAAACAAATTGTAGCCAATGTAGTCCAAAGTACGGGATTCAGATTGAAGCCCCAGAGTTCAAGAACACCAGAAAATATAATTAAAGTGATTTATTAAAAGGTTGTTCAGGAATATACAATAAAAGAACTGTGAACAGTGAGGATAAAAATAATAAAGCTAAATAACGAACCTAAATACTTTTACAAACATTGGTTCCACTTAGATGTTACCTTGTCAAAACTGAGTCCAAGGTAGTTCCAAAGTCCAAGTCAAATAGCTGCCTGGCCATTCTGGCCCACCCAGAATCAAAAGCATCCCAAATCTAATTGTATTCCAGACAGAAGGCAAAGCTAAAATAAAAGATCTTTCCTTTATGCCTCATGACCTGTTTTGGCATGGCCATGATGTAACTAAATGAACCATTGGTGTTACTAACCAGATGACTCAACCAATTAGGTAAGATTGGTTGCTATCCACCAGGTGAAGCCTGGAAATATCCCAGAATTACAACTGATCTCCAGATGACAGAGATCAGTTCCCCTGTAGAAAATGGCAGCTTAAGAGGGCAAATTCTATGGTAGGGTTACCAGATATCCTGTTTTTGGTGTCCTTCCTCTTTTGAGTTCTTTTTAAATAACTGATAAAATGTCCTCTTTTTGGGTTGAAAGGTTAGGAATACTCCTAGTTAGTAGCAGGGGTATTTAAAATGAAATTTGTCATAGAGATCACTTTTTTGAAGTAGTCAGCTGGGAAATATGCCCTCTTTTTTGCTTTTCAAAATATGGTAGCCCTGCTCTATGGCATTATATCCCAATGAGGTCCTGCCTCTCCGCAAACCCCACCCTCCTCAGGCTCCATCCACCCTCTAAATCTCCAGGTATTTTCCAACCCAGAGCTGGCAACCCTAGGTAAGACTGCCAGTTAGCCCTGACACTCTGCAGCTGTATCAGATCCAATTAAGCAGACACCTTTCTACAACCCATAAACCTTTGTGTTAATGAGACCGAATGTGTAGGTCCCCTCTGGTGGCCTTGAAGCTGCTAGGCCCAATGATCTAACCAGCACCTGTGGAAAAACCCCAGTCCTCTGAAGCTACAGTCAGCTCAACCTTGGTTTCTCACTTCTCGGGGAGCAGAAAACATCCATAATTTTTCTAGGCCTCACTTCAGCTTAAACTATTGTTTGAATTTTGAAGGGGAAAAAAGACTGAAAAAGGCCTTGTACCTTGACATACATAACCTGAGCTTTGCCACTAGCCAGGGTAGTATTAGGGGCATATTTGCAAGCAGGGCTATTTTTGGGCAGGAACGCACGGGAACGGAGTTTCGGCTGGCTCCCAAGTTGGCCACACCCAGCAGGAACTCATTAGCATAACAGGCCACACCCAACAGCAGAAACTCATTAGAATTGGCTACATTAGGGGTGTGTGGCCTAACATGCAAAGAAGTTCCTGCTACAAAAAAAGCCCTGGGTTTTGACAACAAGCAAGGTAAACAGAATAACAAGCAAAAGGTGGGTGTGGCTGGATGACCACACTTCTGGTAACATGGGGGTGCGGCCTAATGTGCTAATGAGCTGTGCTGTCAGGGGTGTGGCCTAATATGCTAATGAGTTTCTGCTGTTGGGTGCGGCCTATTATGCTAATGAGTTCCTGCTGGGCTTTTTCTACAAAAAGAGCCCTGTTTGCAAGTAAGCTTTTAAAAAAAGGTTGCATGACATGGGCTGGTGACTGAAGCAAGAAGCCCTTTCAAAGCTGCTTCATTCATGGTCCATCTGATAGTGACTGACTGCTAGCACAATATTTCTGAAGCCATCAGTTTTCTGTTAATCTGTAGCAATCTGAAACTGGTTCTTTCATACATGCCCAGGGAAATGCCAATTGCCACTTTGGGGTCAGGAAACAATTTTCTCCAGGCCAGTTTGGCCAGGGATCCTAGAGGGCTTTTTTGCCCTCTTCTGGGCATGGAGCAGGGGGTCACTGGGTGTATGTATGTGCGGGGGGGAGGTAGTTTTGAATGTCCTGCCTTGTGCAGGGGGCGGGACGAGATGGCCCTGGAGGTGCCTTCCGTGATTCTGTGCTCTCTCTGAACCTCTTTAAGGTATGATCCTCATTTTAAGTTAATAATGCAAGTTAATAATTAGGCACACAAAAGATTTTTGAGGAGCAGGTCGCTAAAAGCATTAAGGCAAACAATAAACATTTAAAAATATATATATATATCCGGAGAAGAAAACCAGCCAGAGAAGCAGTTGGGCCTTTGGGGTTGGAGCACCTTTCCTATTAGGAAAGGCTGAAGAGTCTGGGACTTTTCAGTTTAGAAAAGAGATGACTAAGGGAGGACATGATAGAGGTTTATAAAAGAATGAGTCGGGTACAAAGAGTTGACAAAGATAATTTTTTCTCCCTTTCCCAAAATACTAGAACTCGAGGGCATCCAATGAAGCTGACAGGCAATAGATACAGGATGTAAAAAAGGAAATACTTTTTTACACAGAAAGTGATGAAAATGTGGAATTCGCTTCCAGAGGATGTAGTGATGGCCACAGGAATAGACAGCTTTAAAGGGGGATTAGATAGATTGATGTCTATTAGTTAGGATTGCCATTTGCCCAGTGGGGGTGGGGGATCCCCTGATTTTGCAGGCTTCTGCCCGCTGCCAGCCACTTGGCCGGTGGGAGGGAATCCCCCCAAACAGCAACGTCACACATGACATGCCTGCATCACCTGGAAGTGATGTTGGCACGTCAGCAACGTCAGGGGTGATGCTCTGGCTTTTGGGCAAAACTCTATGGTTTGATGCCGATTTTGCCCAAAATCCAGAACATTGCCCCTGACTGCTATCACTTCCGGTGATGCAGGCACATCGCGTGCGATGTCACTGTTTTGGGGAGAATGGGGGGGGGCAACATAACTTACCACTCCCGGAACATCCCCCCAATCCCCCTGCTGGCAGGTGAAAGGGACATGGCAAACCTACTATCAGTGGATGTTAGTCATGGTGACTGAGGGGAACCGCCACATTCAGTGGCACTAAACCTCTGAATCCCAGAGCCAGGAGGCAACATCAGGGGAGGCTATCAGCCTCTATGCCCTGTTTTTGGCTGTCCTGAGGAACTGGTTGGCCACTGTGTGAGACAGGATGTTGGACTAGTCGTGAGATGGACCATTGGTCTGATCCAGCAGGGCTCTTCTTATGTTCTTATGCTGCAGATGAGCTGATGAACCTGGGAGAACAGTGGCTTGAGGCAAGGTCTGAAGAAGGGCTGCCTAACCAAGCAACATATTGCCTTGATTGTTCAGGTGTCTGTGTACAGGGAAAGGAGGAAAATCAAGAAGCAGAGACCTGGATCCTTGGAGAAAGAAGTTTGGGTTACCAAGCATTTTCTCTTCATTGTGCAGATCTGAAGCTTCCGTTGGGCTCTTCCTTTCCCCTCCCAGCAGAGATGTAGCATCGAGATTATTCTCCTATGGGGTGTCTGGGTGTTCAGTACAATCCCTGTCATGCTCTAGCCAGTCTCTGCCCATATTCTCACCAGCCTCAAAAATTTCTTCACTTTCCTACCTAGTTTTCTTTCATATTTTTGTCTACCCCAAAGGCTTCTCTCAGACAGTTTTAATAAACAAGCTTGCTTGGTCCAGTGCTATCCTTAGCACAAAGCATACCTCTGCAACTGCATGTTGATCTTTTAAAATTTATGTTGAAAATGTATGTGCTGCCTCTCCAGAGAGCTGTTCCAGGCAGCTTACAACTAAATCAATACAACAAAACCAAACAAGCCATTAAAAAGAAGCCAAGACATAAAAACAGCACAAAACAAACTCTGAGCAGCCTTAAGTGAATCTTCAGGCTTGAAGCAAGACCATAAAACAGAGGGGAAAAGGGAAGGAAGCCCTCAGGTAAAAAGACAGGATGAAAAACAACAACAACATTTGGGCCTGACAGACACCAGGAAAGCCTTTAGGAAGAGGGCATTCCCCAGACAAGACACCACCACCACATCTCTCCACAAGGTTGACATAGACAAGGACCAGGGCATTCTCTCTGGCAGCTCCGTCCTATTGGAATGAGCTTTTTAGGCAGGCATTCCAATAGGAGCGGCAGCTTACCAGCTGGACCCTGTGTGAACTCAGACCCAGAAGTGACCTAGTGCGGTGTCACCGCTGAACGTGTCTCCAACTGCACTTTACTGTTTTGTATCGCCATCGATATTAATGCTTTTAATTGATGTATCTGTAATTTTATAAGATCTATATTGTTTTATTAGTTTTATGGGAGCCGCCCTAAGCCCGCCTTGATGGGGAAGGCGGGGTTAAAGTCAAATAAATAAATAAATCTCTAGTTATTTAACTTTACACTATGGAATCTAACACAGTGGACCCATTGAAGTGAATGGGCTTAAAAGGAATAATTCTGTTTAGGACTTCATTGTTATTATCTTTAATTGTCTTAAACCATTAGCGTTTACATATGCACTATCTATTAAAATTGATTTTAGCCACTCTCAGATAGGATCCACAGGTTGCTGCATATTGTGCTATTGTAATCCCTCACCTGCTGGATTTTTCTATCCAGACAGGACATTCCAGGTGAATTACTAGTGATGGTGGAAAGAGCAGCCAACTTATAGTGACCCAAAAGGGTTTTCAGGACAAGAAACTTTCAGAAGCGGTTTGCTATTACCTGCCTGTGTGCAGTGACCCTGGTATTCCTTGGAGCTTTCCCATCCAAGCAGTAACCACACCTGACCCTGTTTGGTGGTGGTGGTGGAAAGAGCCATCAAGGCACAGATTACTTATGGTGACCCCATGGGCTTTTCAAGGCAAGAGATGCCTGGAGGTGGTTTGCCATTGCCTGCCTCTGCATCAGGACCCTGGTATTCTTTGGAGGTCTCCCAACCAAATACTTGCCAGGGCCCACCCTACTTAGTTTCTGAAATCTGACAAGACCGGACTAGCTTGGGCCAGCCAGGTCAGAATGATGAATTATTACAACACTGCAATATTCAGTGACTTATGAGCTCAGTTTTAGCACGCATGTGTGAAGCAAAGTAATGGTTATGAGTTTGTACCAGTTCTTAATTAAGCACTCCTGCCAACCTAGCAGTTCGAAAGCAAGAAATTGCAAGTAGATAAATAGGTACCACTTCAGTGGGAAGGTAACAGCGTTCCGTGCGCCTTGGTGTTTAGTCATGCCGGCCACATGACCACGGAAACGTCTTCGGACAGCGCTGGCTCCTCGGCTTTGAAACGGAGATGAGCACCGCAACCCGAGAGTCGGATTCGACTGGCTTTCGAGCAAGGGAACCTTTACCTATATTGTACAACACAACGCAGAGAGATCTAAATGCACAAAACGCTGAACGTGCATAAACCAGCACCAAACACGCTGAAAACTGCCTTAGCATTTTTCTCACGGGCACACCCCTAGAGAGAAGGCTGAAAGCCGCTTTAAGAAGCACGTATGGATGAACCCGATCGAGGACACACACCCTACAATGTGAAGTTCTAAACGGAAGTCAATGGTCTTAGAAGGGAAGTGCATTGAAATGCTTCGTTAGAATCAAAATCCTGATTTCAGCCCTGTTTTGTGTGGGGATAGTTTTAAAAACGTGCCTGTCACTTAGCGGGAGACTGAAGAGCGCTTCCAATGGCACGTGAGAGCTCGGTGTAGAGTTTCTCTCCTGGTAAGCCCTCTCAGGCTGCGTCAAGAACCGCAAAGAGAGCGAGCGACGGCCGAGGATCCGCCGAACGCACCACTTCAGCCAGACCACCGGAGACGCGCTGCCCCCCCCTCCTCTCGCGAGTGCTCTTTGTCCCGCCCTGTGCGTACTCTCGTCAGTCAATAGTGCGAGGGCTCGGCAGGGCCGCGCGTGTGTCACGGGGTGCTTCCTGTTGTGGAAAGCAAAGGAGTAGAAGCTGCTGCGAAAAAGAGGACGGCGCCGCCATGGGTACCTGCTTGAGAGCGTCGCTCCTGCTGCTCCTTCTCCTGGCTCTGGAAAATGCCGCCTGGGGACAGCCCACCACCTCCGCGCCCGCGAAGCAAGGAAGTAAGCCCTTCCGATGCCGGGGTGGGGTGGGGTGGGGTGGGGGTGGGGGCGGTCTGCAAAGGCGAGCCCTGGATGAAGGGGCGCTTGCGGGGTGGGGGGCAGAGTTCCCTCTAAGCTGAGTTAGTGTGAGCTAGCTCACAGTTTTTTAGCCTCCGGCTCACACATTTTTGTCTTCGCTCAGGAAGGAGGGCTCCAGAGCAAACTGATTTAGGCAGTAGCCAAATCAATTGCTCACAACTTTAATGCCAGCAGCTCACAAAGTAGAATTTTTTGCTTACAGGACTCCACAGCTTAGAGGGAACATTGGTGGGGGGAGCGGCTAGGCTCCTCCGCCGCATCCTTGGAGAGCAGCTTGTGCCCTTCCCTCCTCAAGTTTTCCCTTGGCTGGCCCGATCACTACGTAGCGCTGAAGGGAAGAGGCAGCGCCAGTCGTGGAAGGAGCTCGGGGCTCCGGGCAGGCATGCTGGGTGGGCTGGAGGCTACGTCGTTCCTTCATGGTGGGTGCCAGAAAGCTACCTTGCCCTGAGGAAGAAAGCCAGACAAGGAGGGTGGTCCTCGTTTGAGTAGACGGTGCGGTTCAAGTTGGCCTGCGTTCCTTGGTGCTGTGGCATGAGATACAGCTGCTTGAGGCCATTGGCTTTCTCTAATCTCGAGGCTGAATAGCCTTGTTTACCTCAGATATTTATGGGAGGGAGTAAGTGGAGGGAGTCCTAATAGAATTCTCCTGACGCCAAGGGTGTGGAGCCAAGGCCCTGTGATGGAGACTTATTAGTACCCAGTAAACACTTGGGCTGCGGTCACACACACTAAATAATCCACATTCAGTGCAATTTCCAACTGGATTTTACTATGTGAACTTGCAAAATCCAGTTGGAAAGTGGGTTATTTAGTGTGTGTGACCACAACCTTGGTTGCACTCCCTGAGTTTAAAAGAATTGAAATGGAAATTCCCATCAATAAAATTCTGATTCTGGCCATTACATTAAGTGTGAGCTAAGTAATGTGTTGGCACCCATGCTCAGTGTTCCAGGGAGGGTTGGACGGACCTTTGACAATGTCAGTTTAGACTTCCATTACAAATTAAATGCTGTGCTTAAGGGACTTTAGCCTTGTACTGGCACTAGAACAGCAGTTCATTGTTGGAGTTACTGTCAGCTACAGAAATTCTAGCAAGATGGGCTGCAGTGGTTTTGTGAGCCTTTTATGGTGCTTTCCCTGGGTTCTCAATGTTGCTGTCTTGCCTTTTCCTTAAGTCAGCTGCCTAGCTTTGTTGTAACTGGTTCCAAGCAAGTTTCTCTTCCCTTTAAGTTGGAAAAAAAGTTGTAAACAGCCATATTAGCCCATGCAAAATCCAGAACAAGAAACAAAATCCATGAAATGCCTTTTAAGTAATACTTAAAATCTGGACATGGAAGATCTGCTTTTTTTTTGCCTCCATTTTTTAATTTTTGTAACATCTAGCCCAGGGATCCCCAACTTTTTTGAGCCTGTGGGCATCTTTGAAATTCTGACCGAGGGCAGTGGGCACACTCATAAAATGGCTACCACAGGAAGAGGCACCAACCACAGAATATCAGGGTGAAAGATTTTTTCCCCTACACACAATCCCAGTTGGGGCTCCCCTGTTTCTACCTAAGGAAGCTGGAAGAAGGTGGCCACAGATCTTATTTATTTATTAATTTATTATTCAAATTTATATCCCGCCCTCCCCAACGGGCTCAGGGCGGCTAACAATACAGGCACAAAGCCATGATAAAACAGTTAAAAGCAGGATAAAACAATACAAAATTACAATAAAGTGCTGGTGCTCTGAAAGTTCATAGTTCCAAGATGGGTTCTGGAAGATGGACCCAGAACAACGAAGCAGGTTCCAGGACGATGCTGCCTTCCGATCTTCGGCCCAGGGCCATCATGCACCTCGATGGCATCCCCGCTCTTTGCGGTAGCAGTGCAGTGGTGGTACAGTGGCGGCGGCTCCTACTCGAAAGCCTGGCGGAAGAGCTCCGTTTTGCAGGCGCTGTGGAACTGCACAAGGTCCCGCAGGGCCCGGATCTCCTCCGGGAGCTCATTCCACCAGGTAGGAGTCGCCACCGGAAAAGGCCTGGCCCTGGTCATAGCGCGTTTGATGTCCCTGGGGCCTGGGGTAACCAAAAGATGTTGGCCCCCCGACCGTAGTGCCCTTGGAGGAACGTATGGGGAAAGGCGGTCCCTCAGGTATGCCGGACCCTGGCCATAGAGGGCTTTAAAGGTAAAAACCAGCACTCTGAAGCGAATCCGGTATGCTATTGGCAGCCAGTGCAGCACCTTCAGCACAGGCCGGATATGGTCTCGCCTAGAGAGACCCATCAGCAGCCTGGCTGCCACATTCTGCACTAGCTGCAGCTTCCGAACTTGTGACAAAGGCAGCCCCAAGTAGAGAGCATTACAGTAGTCCAGCCTCGAGGTGACCGTTGCATGGATCACTGTGGCCAGGTCATCGCGGTCAAGGAAGGGAACCAGCTGCCAAGCCAGCCGAAGATGGTAAAAGGCTGACTTGGCAGTGGCTGCTACCTGGGCCTCCATCGTTAAAGAGGAGTCCAGGAGCACACCCAAACTCCTAATCCTCGACGCTGGCACCAGAGGCGCCCCATCAAAGATTGGGAGAGGGAGTCCCAACCCCGACCTAGACCCAGGACCTCTGTCTTCGCCGGGTTTAGTTTCAGCCAACTCAGTCTGAGCCATCCAGCCACAGCTTGCAATGCCCGATGAAGGTCATCTGGGTCGGCGTCTGACCGGCCGCCCAGCATCAGATAGAGCTGGGTGTCATCCACATATTGATGACACCCAAGCCCATACCTCCGGGCAATCTGGGCAAGGGGGCGCATGTAGATGTTGAACAACATTGGGGACAGCACTGCCCCCTGAGGGACCCCACAATCAAGAGGGTGCCTCTGGGACTGCTGATCCCCAGTCGCCACCCTTTGTCCTCAACCTTGAAGAAAAGAGGCAAACCATTGAAGGGCAAGCCCCTGAATCCCCACGTTAGCGAGGTGGTGGGTCAGCAACTGGTGGTCGACCGTATCAAATGCGGCCAACAGATTGAGCAACAACAGTGCCGCCACACTTCCTCGATCCAGATGCCTTCGGAGGTCGTCAGTCAGGGTGACCAACACCGTCTCCGTCCCATGACCCGGGCGAAAGCCGGACTGAAAAGGATCTAGGACTGAAGCATCCTCCAGGAAGCCCTGTAGCTGTATCGCCACCGCCCTCTCAATGAGTTTGCCCAAATAGGGCAGATTGGACACCAGCCTGTAGTTGGCCAATTCGGCCGGGTCCAAAGATGGTTTTTTCAAGAGGGGACAGACCATCGCTTCTTTGAGGGCCCCGGGGAACTGTCCCTCCGAAAGGGACTTGTTGATAATCTCCCGCAGGGCACCTTGAAACCCCTCATGGCCCGCCTTAATGAGCCAGGAGGGGCACGGATCAAGGTCGCACGTGGTTGGATGTACAGATACGAGCAATCTGTCAACTTCTTGTAGTACCTAATCTAGTTAGGCCCCAAATAATGACTCAAATAGGTTTTAAGTGTATGCAATATGTGCAGGATTTGGGACTTTGTTAAGTAATGCGGATGTCTAAACTTGAGTTAATCAGCTCCACTTTTGGTAAAATTTAAATCTTCATGATCTCTCACAGCTACTCACTTTGTTTATCTATGTGGATCTGGTACCATATATTCTTAATATAGCAAACATATGTACAAGCTTAGACAATGGCACAAGAAGATGATCACATAGGCTTTGGTGCTTTCTCTTCTCAAAGAGCTGTTGCCGCCTGCTGCTTTTAATTTCTCATGTGAGAAATGACTGTGACAAAATAAATGAACAGACCTTGCAGTTACATCTCCTGTCTTATGAGGTAAGAATAACAAACAGCACACTGTAATAGGGAAATGGGTTTTGACCATGACTCTCACTAGTTGAAGTTGAATTGGTTCCCAATTCCCTATTTTCAGTTCCTGGTTCCTTATTCTGCAATCCATCTACAAATAATATTGATGTTTAAACAGTTCTGCATCCCACTATAAGCTTTGGAATGACTCAATTTGTTTGTCCCTGGAATTGACAGATAGTTTCCTTTAAGATCCCATATCATGTTGCCAGATTCAGGAAACCCAGTGAGGAAGACTAAGGATTTGAGGATGCGGCACCCCAGAGTAAATTTGGACTTCCCTGGAATTAGGAGACTGTGGTCCAAGGTGCCATAGAATGGTGCCCAGCCCAAAGTTTGGCTTCTGAGCAAAGCCCTCCAAAGCAGAGTATTCCTAAGAATCCCAGGTTCTCATTCTTTGGGTATTTAAAAATACAGTTCAGTAGGATTTCTGAGAGGATACCATCTCCTGATTCTAAGGATGTATGAATGGAGGTGATCCAAAAGTATTTAAAAGTATATTATAGGTAACAAGGAGCAGAATTTGGCCTTGTAACCAGTAGCTTTTTACAGGTGGAAAGTCCTTATTTGACAATCAAAAATAAATGGATTTTTAAGAAGCTGTGAAACTGATGGACTGCTTACGTTATAATTAACACTATTTTAATCTCTCTCTTTTTTTGCCTTCTTCTCTCTCAACAGGCTGTGACCAGTATACAAATAAAACCTGTCAGGAGTGCCTGAAAAATGTCACTGTAAGTAATCATCTCTTGGCCTAAAGGCCTGCTGTATGCTGTGTTCTTAAACAAAGTCAGCCTAACTCAGAATTGTGCAGATATTCTAATGTGTACCCTCAGCACACTTTATCCAGTATGATAGAATTGCATGTATAATAAAGATGCATGTAGGCAATGGTCCCTAACTTTGCCTGAATGGGCAGTATTTCCCAGAGTGTGTGTGTATGGGGATTAGAATGTGTGTATGGAACTTCTGCCAGTTTTTGTTTGGGGTTAAGGGTGGTAGACAAATAACCATTTTTAAGATAGACCTTGTAATTCTAAAATACCATTTTAAAGGGTTGCTACAAATTTGATTGATTTATTGATTTTTACTTGCCATTTGGTATTATATTCTTGCTGAAACATGCACCGTGTGAAGAGGAAAATATAACTTTGTTGAAAGACCCACTGAAATCAGTGGTGCTCAAGATTTCATGGTTATGATTGGGTTTTCAATGCAGTGTCATCTGATGATAATCTTGTGACTGCTCAAGTCTTATTTCTTTAGTTTTACCTTTTTATTACTTAGACTAATTACAAATATATGATTATCAGCACAATGTTTTCTTCATGGTGGTGTTAGGGATCTTTAGGTAACTTGCTGGTTTTCTGAGATTTTCTGAATTGGATGTGTTGGCAGATGTCAGAATTGTTTTAAGAGGCAAGAGTGCGCACATGAACACAAAACAGTCTTTGTGTTGCTAACCAAGTTGCAGACTCAATATTTCTCTTGTGGTCAGATCTTAACCGTGTCATTTTCTAGTTTTCTCTTAAGAACATATGAAGTTGGCATTAGGTTGAAAAAAAATTGACATATGGATTTAGGCTACAGTCCTGTGCATGAACAAAAGTGAATTTGGTGTAGCTTAAAGGGACTGGCTTCTAAATAGAACTTGCAGCAGCATTAGGTAACAAGTTTCATTTTGTGATTGCACTTATCACTTGTGCTTATGATAGACATCAGCTGATTGAAATACTGGGGTGATGTCTATCAGATACCATTATGATAGGAACCTGTGTTATAGAGTATCAAACCAGTGGTTGATCTAACTTTGTATATTCTCAACTCTGTCTAGTAGCTGCTGTCTTAGGTCCCCAAGTAGAGAAATGTTTTTCCCCAGACCTTGCTTTTTGAGGCCCCTTAACTGGATGTGCCCAGTATTGAACCTAGGATTACATGCAAAACATATGGTCTTCTGTTGACCACAGTCTGTTGTACTTTTCTGTACAGGCATATGTCTGCTTTGCAGAGGCATGATGGAGGATAAAGCTGGTTTCCTTCCAGTTCTGAAGAGCAGGATTCAATGTGCACTGCCCCTTGTGTGATAATTTCGACAGGAAACTTGATTTAAAAGCTAGAAGGCAAATTTAATCACAAAGTTATTGTCAATAAAATGGGCACATATGGTTATGAACTAGAAACTGAAGCAGTTTCTCAGCTTGTAAACGTGAGATAAGCCTTTTTCTCAACACCCTCCTCCATGAACAACTCCCTATTGCTTCAGGGCCCCCCCCCCATGTGTTTTGCTTTCTCTAGTAGTCCCAGAGAGAGCAAAACATATATGGAAGGGGGGGGGGCAAAGCAATAGGGAAAAACGAATTGACAGTGCAGAAGTGGCCGTTGTAGCAAAGTTTGCTTAGCTTTTGTGGGGAAAGAGGATGAAAACGATGGCCAGACTACTTGGCCTTCACCAATCTAAAGCTGTCAACTGAGAGGTGAGTGTAGCAGTGCCCATTAGTATACTATGCAGTTGTTTCTTTGTTTTTAAGCCCCCGAAGGGGATTTTTTTTTTTTTTTTTATAATAGTACACAAACTACAAAGAAAAAAAGGGGGGGGAACTACACTAGGGAGAAAGGAAAGTAACCCACACTATACTAAAAACCCAAGAGTAGGAGATCATTACCCTGTTAAACTACAGTTAGTAATAAAAAAGCTGTTAATAAACAATATACTTTGTGAGATCCTGTCTTTCTAAGCTTATATGTTTATTACTTGTTATGAGAAGATCCCCAGAGCATCTCCTCCAGCTCGCTTCATAAAGGCAATTTTCAGAGTCCTTCTGTCTTTACATCTCTGCTAATTCTCTTTAAAATCTTGATGGCTTCTTAGACGTTCACTCGAAATTCTGCAGCCCAGTCTTCCTCCGTCTCCAAAGGGATAAAACCTCCGATCTTCAGCCTCTTCCTCTTTGGTCTCATCCTCAGGGCCCAGTGGCATCTCAAATGTTGTAAATATTAGATTCCATGTCAAAAATGAAGTCAAATGAGGAGGAAGTTCTTGTATTTTATTGTAATGAAATATGGAAAACAGTTAGGCCAAAGGACCCATCAAAACTGATTGCTTTCTTCTCAGCATAATCAGGAAACATGCCTCAATCAATAGGAAAACAATTAGACCAAATAGTTAACCAGAAATTGACAACTTTCTTCTTTTTCTTCTTCATCTTCTTCTTGAGCATATTCAGGAAATACATAAAGTTAAATACTTAAAATGACATCATCATACCATCATCATGGGACTAATATTCAAAAGGGCATAATTGGTTACAAAAACTTTTAAACAACATTTACATGAAAATCTCCTAATTGGTCAAACGTAAGAAAGGTGTGCCTATGCAATAGCGTCACATATTTACTTGACATGACCCAAGGCATATAGGCTAAAGCTTGTTCTTCTCCAAACAAAAGTATTCATTACTGATACGAGACTAAAATCCTATCTGACCCAGACATTGAAAGGTTTGCCCTAAGAACTACAGAATCATGAACTTTGTACCTATTATGTTGTCTGCTAACAATATCAGACCTACAAGAGGAAAGCCTTCTATATAACAGGTCTTTCTAACATCCTAATAAAATATTACTTAAAGAACAAATCTATAAAAACCAGAGAAATATGAATATGAACAATCAAGAAGGAAAAACCTATATATAAAAATCTTTATATTCCAATTCATACTACACAAAGGCTTCTTGATCTTGGTGGCAGATTCAAACTCTTTTCTATCGTCTAGGTTTAAGATGACACTTTCTGAAGACACCTGCAAGGAAGGAATTTAGTCCTTGTAATTTTCTGTTTCTCTCATGCTTTTCCTTTTTGTCTCTTTGAGATCGCTGTTAGTTTTAGTGTCCATCTCTTTTGCTTTGACAGCCCTCTGTTCCATTTTTTCTGCTATTGTTGCCATTTGCAGCTGCCAGGACACGAGTTGCTGATTTATCTTGGCAAGCTGATGGTTAATACCAACAAGTTGCTCCAGAATTGGCTTGGTGGCTTCCGCTATGAGTTCTGTAACGTTCACTTCCCTTCTTCTCGGAGTTGTTTTTGCTGACTTTTTTAGAGTGTCCGCAGTTTTAACACTTTATTTTCAATATAAAATCGTTTTCTCCCCGGCTCTGAAAATCGCTTATACGCTGTTTAATCGCTTAGATGCTCATGGATATCTCCCACAACAGGCTTATCTCCCTTATAAATAAAAGCCGAATGGTGGTGGAACTTCTCTAGAACATTCCACACGCTCCAAAATCAGTTTGCTCTCTGATCTGTCATTCAGAGGGTCTCCCTATCCACTGGCTGCCTCCAACATTCTAAACATTTTGCTAATCCCCCCCCCCCATAGCCACTCAGAAAACAGAGGTTATTTGCATATGCAGCCTCATTGGCCTCTGCCTTGGAACACAGAGGTTGTTTGCATATGCGACTTGATTGGCTTTTGCCTCTAAGTTTCTAAACAGTTTTGCTGCTCTGAGGTAAAATGTGTCCAATCTCCAGGTGAGGGCTGGAGATCACTCAAAATTACAACTGCTTTCCTGATGGCAGAGATCAGTTCCCCTGGAGAAAATGGTGGGCTCTGTATCCTTATATGCTGCTGAGGTGGCCCCCGTATGACAGCCAATGTGACATAGCAGTCAGGGCTTCAGAGCACGGGAGAGGCTGCAGGTGTGTGGGGGGTGGAAAGCTGAAGAGTGAGGGGGAAATAAAGGTAGGTTGATGATTGGCTGGGAAGAAGATAGGGTTGCCAACTCCAGGTGGGAAATTCCTGGAGATATGAGGGATGGAGCCTGGAGAGGGTGATGTTTCAGGAGGCGTGGGACCTCGTACAGGTACAAAGCCATAGACTCCACCCTCCAAACCAACTATTCCCTTCTGGGGAACCATTGTTGCCAATCTCCAGGTGAGGGCTGGAGATCACTCAAAATTACAACTGTTCTTTAGGTAACAGAGATCAGTTCCTCTGGAGAAAATGGTGGACTCAGTGTCATTATACCCTGCTGAGGTTGCCACAGGAAATTGACACTGAGTGTCCAAGGCAGGGCACCCGCCCAGAGCCTCTTTCTGGAGACCATTGTATTTATTTCCACAACGGGACTTTTTCCTAGTATGCTTATAAAGTCCTTCCAAAGTATCCATTTGCAGTCGCCTCTCTCTCTCTCCCCCTTCCTCTTATGTAAATGCGTCAGACAGGCATCCCTCTCTCAGCATGATTCCGATTGCTCAAGAGGTTTTTTTGGGGGGATTCTTGCTTCAAAGTATCCATTTACAATGGTCTCTTTCTCTCTCCCCCCCTCCCCCGCTTATGTAAATGCGTCAGAGAGGCGTCCCTCTCTCAGCAGGATTCCAATCGCTCAAGAGGTTTTTTGGGGGGGATTTACACTTCTATTTACGGTTTGGTTCGCTCATTTTAACTCACAGTTCATTGTTGGTCTTTATCCTGACCACACTTGTAATCGCTCCTTCGCCAGATCTCCTGCGCTTGACTGGGTCGGCACAGCTTGTGCCTCGCTAAGAGGACGCAGACAGCATGGGGGACCGTCAGGGCAGAGGGTAGCCTCAATTTCCCTGCAGGTAGCAGGAAAAGAGGCTCACCCTCAAAAGCCCTATGGCCTGGGAGGGGGTCTCCCTGACCCCCTGTGGAGGTGCCGATCCAGCTGTGCGGTGTGCCTTTCTGGAGCAACGGGAAAGGCGTCCACCATTGTTGTGCCGTAGACCCCGCCTCCCAGTATACTATGCAGTATTCATAATACATTGAGGCTATTCCTAGTCAGGGCTTTGAACCCCAGTGTATTTTATTGCTAACACAGAAAGCACTCCATTGCTTTTCAGATACAGAGGTCAAAACACTTCTGCTTTACATATGCCTCCTGAACATTTGCAGAGTAGAAAGTCCTTGCTCAGTTTCATGCAATTCACATGCATATGTTGGCTAAAATAGGGATCATTGACACAACCTTTTGCAATCACACAATGTTCATTTTTCAGACTTCTGATACAAATCCAAAGAATGTTAGCAGTTCCCCAACACATTATTGAGAATATTTTTTAATAAGATGCCGAGCACTTTGACTTGCCGATGACACACCAGCACTAGGAAGCAGCAAGCCTCTGTTATACTCCCTGGCTTATTCTGTTATTCAGTATGATGCCCTGCACGTTGCCAAGCACACTGGTGAGAACACACAAGCCGGGGTCACAACATCAAGGTGTCTGTTGTGTCTGTTGTGGGGTGTTTGTAAGCCGCTCTGAGACTCTGAGTGAAGTTGTTGTTGTTGTTCAGTCGCACAGTCGAGTCCGACTCTTTGCGACCCCATGGACCAGCTCCCTCCAGGCCTTCCGGTCTTCCGCCATCCTCTGAAGTTTGCTCAACTTCATGTTCGTTGCATCGATGACACTGTCTAACCATCTCATCCTTTGCCGTCCCCGTCTTCTTTGACCTTCAATCTTTCCCAGCATCAGGGTCTTCTCCAGTGAGTGCTCCCTTCTCATTTGGTGGCCAAAGTATTTGAGCTTCAGTTTCATTATCTGGCCTTCCAGGGAACAGTCAGGGTTGATTTCTTTGAGGATTGACTGATTTGTTCTTCTTGCAGTCCAAGGGACTCTCAAGAGTCTTCTCCAGCACCATAGTTCAAAAGAATCTATTCTTCTGCGCTCGGCCTTCCTTATAGTCCAACTCTCGCAGCCATACATGACTACTGGGAATACCATTGCTTTGACCATGCGGACTTTTGTTGGCAGGGTGATGTCTCTACTTTTTATCATGCTGTTTAGGTTCGCCATCGCTTTCCTCCCAAGGAGCAGGCGTCTTTTAATTTCATGACTGCTGTCACAGTCTGCGGTGATCTGGGATCCCAGGAACGTGAAGTCTGTCACTACTTCCACGACTTCCCCTTCTATTTGCCAAGGAGTGATGGGGGCGGATGCCATGATCTTAGTTTTTTTGATGTTGAGCTTCAAGCCCACTTTTGCGCTCTCCTCTTTTACCCTGAGCAAGAGGCTCTTGAGGTCCTCTTCACTTTCTGCCATCAGAGTGGTATCGTCTGCATATCTGAGGTTGTTGATCTTTTTCCCCGCAATCTTAATTCCTGCTTGTGATTCATCTAGGCCAGCATTTCGCATGATGTACTCTGCATATATATTAAATAAGCAAGGCGACAATATACATCCTTGTCGTACTCCTTTTCCTATGCGAAACCAATCAGTTGTTCCATATCCGGTTCTAACTGTCGCTTCTTGGCCCTTATACAGGTTTCTCAAGAGACATGTGAGGTGGTCTGGTACTCCCATCTCTTTAAGGACCTGCCATAGTTTGTTGTGATCCACACAGTCAAAGGCTTTAGCATAGTCAATGAAGCAGAAGTAGATGTTTTTCTGGTACTCTCTTGCTTTCTCCATAATCCAGCGAATGTTGGAAATTTGATCTAGTGAAGGGCGGGGTATAAATCCGATCTTTTATCACGCTTTCTTGGATAATGGGACAGGTCTGATGGAGCAAGATCTCTCACCCCCGTCCTGACTATTTCATGTAGTGGGGCATTGCAGTCAAGCCTTATTTCTCTTCCAACATGACCAAGCCAAGTTGGGAAATGTAGAAGCACTAATCAATGGCCTGTTGGCCAAGGTACTTAAGCAGCAGTAAGGAGAAAACTTGTTTTCCTATAACAAGTTGAACATATTAGTTTGCAGTTAAATATGCATTTCTGTCTTCTAGTGCCCATGCCACCTTGTTAGTCTCTGGTTTAAGAAGGATGCCCACAATAATCAGTTTTTATTTTAAATCAGGCTCTTTAAATATTTATTGAAGCCCTAAAAATCTAATTCACATGTTTTTAAACAAAAATAATAATCTGCTTTGTTTATGTAGTATGTCTGAGAATATGGATGTTTTCAATACTTACAGGGGTCTGAAACTCATGTTCCTGCATTAAGTGAGAGTTTCTTCAAAATGCCTCCAGGCCCCATATGCAACAGGATTTTTTGTGTGTCTGAAGACACTCGACTGTCATGAGTTGACAGTCTTTGCTGGGAGGGCGGGGTAAAAATCTAATGAAATAAATAAAGTGCATCCAATTACTTTCTCTGTAAAAAACTGGAACATGGGATATTTTTGAAATCAACATTGTCTTTTGATATTTTAGTACTGAAAGGATCTCCAGTCATATGGCATTTTCAGCATCATTGAAAACTTCATCTCTATTCAGAGTACACTGTGAAACGTTATTCAAGCGTTCTGCCTGATTTAGTATAGAAGAGAGTTGTCTGTGCTGAACCAGAAAGCAATGAACATTTTAATTCTGTTTCCAACAACATTTATTCAGTGCAGGCACTGAGAAACAAAAATAAATGTAGTATGTGAATTAATTAAGGACTGATATTTTCAGTGTAGAGACACTTTAAAGTCATGCATTTCAAAGTTGGCACATCCTTCTTACTGGCTTGGGCAGGATCTCCTTTATCGAACTCTCTACTGTATATTTCTAACAGTTTTATTTTTTTTATTTGAATTGATCTAAAAGCAAATTAGGTTTGTTTTTGGAGATTCATAAGTGTAAAATGTGTGAGAGCCAATCTCTTGGCAGCAAACCATCTGAAACATTTTTGTTTATGGATCAGGAATAGATGAGACAATCTAGCAAACAATACTGCTGAGCATTTTCTGCTCATTTTAGTGTGACATTTATTTATTTATATATTGGATTTATTAATCGCCCAATCCCAGTTCCATAGTAAACCAGGGTGCTGGAGACCATCTCGAGGGTTGGAGGCATTGATGGAGGGGCAGTTATGTCCATAGCTTCCAGGAGCTTCTCATTCCAGGTTCCCACTGAGCTCTCAACAGAGCTGTCTGTTGGGATCTTAAAATCTTGCAGAGATTTATAACATTTCTTGCATGTGTTCAACTTCTAATATAATCAAGTGAATACAAAACAAACTGCCTTATTCCAGCAAATATTAAATGCCAGTATAAGACAGGTACCAACAGCTGGCTCCCCAGCTCCCAGTGCAAAATATTTATGCAGCTTAAACAGGAAACTTCCTGTACTGAAGACGTTGTCCAGGTATGAATGTATAAAGAAGCTTTTGTTGTAGCAATTTGAATATGTTTTGAGTGGTGCCAAACACATTGTCATTTCTTTGGAAAGTGTTGCAACTCTTTGGAAAGTTGTGCAACTTACAGGTTGCACAATCGTAAAACTCTAAAAATAAGTTTATTCCTCTTTGAATATTTGGGATCTGTTTTTGACCTTTTGGCATACTGCTCCTTTGTTCACTTGTCCTAAGAACTGCCTTATGGGATCAACCCATGGTAAATACAGTCCAGTATCCAGTTTCTATTAGTTACCAGCTAGATGATTCTAGAACACAATCTTATCATTGGATCCTTTAGAGACAGCCAATTACCGCCCAGTTTCAAATTTACCATTTCCGGGTAAGGTGATTGAGAGAGCGGTAGCTGAGCAGCTCCAGGGCTTTCTGGGTGACACATTGGTATTGGATCCATTCCAGTCTGGCTTCTGCCCCAGTCATGGGATGGAGACTGTGCTGGTCACCTTGACAGACGATCTCCGTAGATAGCTGGATCGAGGCGGGTCGGCCCTAAGCTGTGGAGTCTTGGGAGCAAAAATTCTACTTTGTGAGCTACTGGCATTGAAGTTGTGAGCAAGTGATTTGGCTGCTGCATCAATTAGTTTGCTCTGGAGCCGTCCTTCCTGAGCTAAGGCAAAAATGTGTGAGCCGGAGGCTAAAAAAACTGTGAGCTAGCTCAAACTAACTCAGTTTAGAGGGAACACTGGTCGGCACTGCTTGATCTCACAGCAGTGTTTGACACAGTCAATCATGATCTTTTGACTCACCGCCTCACCGATGTAGGAGTATGTGGGGTGGCCCTTCAATGGTTTTCCTCATTTCTTCAGGTTTGGGGACAGAAGGGGGCATTGGGTGAAGATGGGTGTCCTCGAGGCAACTCTTATTATTTGGGGTTCCTCGGGGGCACTCCTTTCCCCGATGTTATTTAACATCTATATGCACCCCCTCGCCCAGCTGGCAAGGAGTTTCAGGCTTGGGTGCCATCAATATGCTGATGACACCCAGCTGTAGCTCTTATTGGATAGCCAGCTGACCACTGCCCTGCCAAATCTGGCTGAGAGACTGGAGGCCATGGTGGAATGGCTTAAAAAGAGCAGGCTGAGACCAAATCCATCAAAGACAGAGGTTCTGTGGCAGGGGGTGGTGGTGGTTCGGTATTGGAATTCAGGTTACCAACCCGTGATGAGGCACCACTGACACCAGCGCTGTCTGTCAAAAGTTTGGGTGTGACTTTGGATACCTCCCAGGGATTTGGATGGAGGCCCAAATCACGCATATTACCAGGCTGGCATTTCCCCACCTTTGTCAAGCCTGGAAACTGGCTCCTTTCTTGTCATGCCGCGACCTAGCCACAGTAATCCATGCAACAGTCACCTCCAGGCTAGACTACTGCAACCTTCTCTACGCTGGCGTACCCTTGAGACTGATCTGGAAACTTCAGCTGGTTCAGAATGCGGCAGCGTGAGTCCTGACGGGAACATCACAGACGGCACATATTTAACCAGTGCTGTACCAGCTTTCAGTAGAGTACCAGGTCAGGTTCAGGGTTTTGGTATTGACCTTTGAGGCCTTGAGCAGTCTGGGACCAATGTACCTATGGGACTGCCTTCTCCATTATGTCCGCAGGAGAACCTTGCGCTCCACTGATAACAACTTGCTGGTGATCCCTGGCCCTAGGAATGTCTGGATGTCCTTGACCAGGGCCAGGGTCTTTTTAGACCTGGCCCCAACCTGGTGGGACTCTCTGCCGAATGACACCAGGGCCCTGCGGGACCTTGTGCAATTCTGCAGGGCCTGTAAGGCAGAGATGCTCTGCTAGGCTTTTGGTTGAGGGTAGCAGTGGTTGGTTGCACTGGCTGGCACCCTTCTCCCCTCCCCCCAATATATATTTTGCTTAAGTTTCCCTCTCCCCCTCCCACCAAATGGCCAGGCAGTCCAGAATGGGAACAGAAACTTATAAATCACCATCTCGGATCTTCTGGTTTTATTTTTATTGACTGTAAATGGATATTTTAAAATTTGTATTTGTTTTATGGCATTTTGCCTTTTGTACATCTTGCTTTGGAAGCTCAGTGAGTGATTTTGGACAAGTCACATACTTTCACCCTATCCTATGCAGACAAAAAGGAAGAGAGAAGGATAATGTAAGCTACTTTGGTTCCCACTGTGGAGAAAGGTGGGGTATAAATGAAGTAAATAAGTAATAAATGTAGCTGAAGATAGGAAGCAGATAAAATATAGGTTGGTGAATGGCTGAGAATGGGCCACTGTACAACTGGGCCACAGTTTTCCAAGGCAGAGGCTGCTGGAGGGGGTGGGGGAGCGTACGACACAGTGGCAGATAAAGGTAGATTGGCTGTTGGATGGGAAGGAGATAAGATTGCCAACTCAGGTTAGGAAATTCCTGGAGATTTGGGGGTGGAGCCTGGGGAGGGTGGGGTTTGAGGTGGGAAGGGATCTCAGAGGGGTATAATGCCATAGACTTCACATTCCAAAGGAACCATTTTCTCCAGAGAAATTAGAGTTGCCAACCTCCAGGTGGGGGCTGGAGATCACCCAGAGTTACAGATGCTCTCCAGATGACAGAGATTCCCTGGGAGAAAATGGCTGCTTTGGAGGGTGGACTCTATGTCTGTATACCCTGCTGAGGTTGCTTCCCTCCCCAAACCTCGCCTTGCCGAGACTTTGCCCCCAAATCTCCAAGAATTTCCCAACTTGGAGCTGGCAATCCGAAGGGGAATGATCTCTGTACTTAGGAGATCTGTTGTTATTCCAGGAGATCTCCATGTGGAGGTTGGCAGCCCTAGAAGGATAGAAGGAAGCAGGAAAGGGGGAGAGGATGTGGGGCTTTCAGAAATGGGAAAGAGGAAATAGTGGTAGAGGTGGCAAAGAGATGTCTTCCACACGTTCTTGTGGGTTCCCACTTGTTATTATCTAATTTCTTTTGATTTTATTTCTGATTTCTCTAAATTAACCTGGAGAATGTGCAGTCCAGTTCTTGGGAATTTAATGGAACATCCCCAGGAATGTGCAGGATTGTCACTGACATTTCTCTCCCGCTTGTAAAAATGGCTTTCATATTAAGGCTCTTTGAACAAATTACTGATATCCCCCTACATTTTTATTTCTGAAATTGGCTTGTTTTTAGGCAGGTATGGCTAATTAACTTCTACCTGTTTTCAAACAGATGGGAGTTGAAATGGAAGCCACTTGAATACCAGTTGTTTCATAGCCGCCTTGAACCAAGAGGAAATGCAGGATATAAATGTTTTAACAAATAAATAAAATAAGTTAATAAATAATGAGGGTAGCTAAAGCCTCAATATAGGTGTTCAGTGGTAAAAGTGGGAGCAGTGCTCTTATAGATGCTTTTGGCAATGGCCTTCAGTATTTCCTCCATATAATATTAGAATGTAGTTGAGCAAAAAAGCACTGCTTATCTTTCTGCACTTTAGCTGGTTTCTGCAGTTGTTTTATTTACATTTTATTTTCTCTCCTCCCCCCCAGTGTTTATGGTGCACCAGTAACAAGAAGTGCATAGATTATCCTGTTAGGAATATCCTTCCTCCCAGCTCTCTTTGCGCACTGAGTTCTGCACGCTGGGGTGTCTGTGGTGGTGAGTGACTTCAAAAATACTCTAAGAATGTTGTTGCCACTGCTGTATTTAAACAATTTCTAGTCCATTTATTGGATGCAATCTGTGCATCTTGCCCTTCAAGACATGCTGTAGCAAGCTTGTAATATCTATTACAAATTGATGAGTAAAGGGATTATCTGTGACACACCCACTTGAAATTCTTGTCTGTGTTCCACAAATAGTTATAAACTGTGATATCAGTGAAGTCCTTTGGGTGAACACAGAAGGGAGGTCACAGGAATCCCTTTTGTTAGTCAGATTAGTCTAGGAGACCTACAGTTGGGGCATAATAGCTATAGTTGTCTCACACTTGTTCTCTTCATCTGGTAAATGAAGGATATTTTTTGAGCATTTTTATCTGCTGATGAAGAGGATGGCTATCAATGCATAAATGCATGGGGGAGGAATAATTTTTTATTTAGAGCCATTTTAGCAATGGATCCTCATGACAAATGCCTCAGTGGCTATTTGTTGCCCACCTCAATATATGGCTTAGGGGTATGAAGCTGTTGCACTGACTGTTATGGTTTAACTGCTAGACATATTACTTGTGGTACATTACATGTGAAAATAATTTATGTTTTGAAATTGCTTAGAATAGTGCTTAGGTTTTAAATTTTTAGAGATGGGGTTTTGTTGTTGCTGTTGTTTTGAAAATGGCTCACTTGCCCTCTTATGTTGTTTCAGTGAATTTTGAAGCTCTGATTATTACAATGTCTGTTGTGGGAGGAGGCATCATTATTGCTCTGTGTGTTTGCTGTTGCTGCTGCTGCAGGAAGAAAAAGAGCAAAAAGCAAGTATCTGAATTTGTGTAGGGTATTTGGCATAAATGGAAATAAGTGTTTTGATCTCCTCAGGTTGTTTTATTCTTTAATTTATTTATTTTATTAAACTTAGGAATCACCCACCCAGCAGGCAGGTTCTGGGTGATTTACAACATTATAAAGATTAAAAATACAAGTAATATATGATCAGAATTTATGACAATAAATAAAAGTTAAAGATTAGGTTCCATGCATATTCATGTATGCCCCAATTTTTCTTATTTTTGAGCAGACCAGATAAGGATGAAGAAAAAGCTGCCAGGGAGAAGGAGCAAAGAAGAGTAAAACAGGAAGAGAGGTGAGTTGCTACCAGCCAAAGGCCTCTCTTCTGGCCTCTTCACAGAAGATCTCTGAAATAGCAGATTTAGAGCATTGCTGTGTTGTCTTGTATGTAATTCCTTTATTGTGATTTAGTATTTGTTCAGTGCATTCTATGTGTCTGGAACTGTAAACTGCCTTGAAGGTATTTTCTTATTGGGGTGAGTGAAAAGGCACAGTGTAAAAACTACATAGGTAGCTCTTTACTAGCATTAACATAATTCCTACTTGGAGGAGAAAAATATGTGCAGTAAATTTTTCTGGATTTTAATAACTGCTTGACATGCTTTGTATATCTTGCAGGAGAGCAGAGATGAAATCTAGACATGATGAAATCCGGAAGAAATATGGTAATTAGTTTTACCATACTACCTACTCTTTGTTTTCCAGTGTCTGCCTAAAAAGTAGAGGTGGCTTCACAAAAATCCTACATCTGGAGCAGGATTTGGGCAACACCTTTTTCACTAGAATTGTACCCATCCCCTCAGCAAAGGGGAAGACCCGGTCTACCAGTTTTGACTTCACAAAAATCTTGGCCTTGGCAGCTCCCTGTGGTTGAATGTCACCAAGGCTTGGCCTACACATGTAGTTGAAAGAGGTGTTGGAATGGGCTTGTACCACTTCAGCCAGTTGGAGGGCAAAGCCACATTTCTAATGCTGCCCCATGTAAAATTTTCCTGCCAATTAAAACATCTGTATGTCAGAGGAAGAAGATCTAGTCTAGCCATCCGAAAGCTTTGTTAGTTTTCCATTGACAGGATGTTATTAATGCAGATGAGCTATGGAAAATCTAACCCCTCTCTTGCAGTCTGCTGCCACAGTCCTGAGCACCCCACTGCTGCATTAGCCCTTCACTCCACTGTATATCTAGACCAGGCCCAAGTTAAAGTAGAAATTGGTACTTCTACTCTTGGGTTCTTACACAAATACTGAAGGTACTCTGTGTTCTACATTTGAGCTAACAGCAGTTCATATTCCCTGAACCAGTCATTTGACTGGGATTTTGCTTGAACAAGAACTGTTGTCCTGGCAATTTTGATAAGCTGTTATTAAGTCTCTGTTTCCCTTGGCCTCTTAAGTATGAGATTAACTGTTCTAAGTTACTGGAGGGATAACCAGTTGAGTAAGCCAGAGTGCTAAGAAGCGCTATGTACTGTAACATAACTGTAAAAATAGGTGTCATAAATACATTGCAAGAAAGGAAATGTTGCTTTCCTTTTATTTTTGTTGGGATATTTAACCCTTACCCTTAATCGTTAATGTTTCTTCTGACCTAACTTTTTATATTTTTCAGGTCTGTTTAAAGAAGAGAACCCATATGCCAAATTTGAAAACAACTGAAATATCAAAACCAACTCTGGCAATGCTGTTTATACACTACAGTTGCTAAACACTATAGCAGCTGCTACAGCTGCTATACATTACAGCTCCTGTATATATCTAGATGCCTTAATTACAAATGGAAGAAATTCTCCTTGCACAAGATGAAGCCAGCTGTAATTCCAGGGAGCTGTTAACAAATGGATCAAGCCAAACATACCTCTGAAATCCCTACAAGTCTAGCAAACTGCAAACCTTTAAGTTTCTGTTCTCTTCTTGTTTGCAGCAGGTCCTTTGCTAATACAGTATCTTGTTTGTATTGTATATTCTTTGTCAGATCATGGAGGGGCAGCAAATGTTTTGTCTTCTAGTATTTCTCTGTTTGTAAAATGTATTTGTTTTTAATGTAAAGATAGGAGAGTCACACAAGCCTTAATTGTTCCACTATCAGAAAATGCCTAAACACTGCTGAATCCAGTTTTTCTACAGCACAGGTTTTTTAAAAAAATTCTGGGGTTATAAGGTTCGTACTTTTTATATAAATACTATTTTTTTTTCATTTTTAAACTCCATGCCAAATATTGCTCCTTTCTTCTTTCTTGTGCCTTTTAATTACATCTCAGTAACTGCAAAATATATTTAAAGACTGATTGTATGGATTTTTATGCCAATGGCTATTTGTATTAGAATTTTAAAGGCTCTGCTGTAGTCAAGTGCATTGATAGCCCAGTCTAACTACTTTTGCTCTAACGAAAGCACTGTTTGTAATATGATGTTGCCAAATCCCTGTTGTATCTGAAGCAGTTGTAATCTCAGAAAGAATGTCTGTAATAGCCAAGATGGGTAGCCGGGTTAGTCTGTCTGCAGCAGTAGGAAAGAGCAAGAGTCCAGTAGTACCTTAAAGACTAACAAAATTTGTAGCGGGGTATGAGCTTTTGTGAGTCACTGGTGACTTCTTCAGATATCTGAAGATACCTGAAGAAGTGAGCAGTGACTCATGAAAGCTTATACCCTGCCACAAATTTTGTGAGTCTTTAAGATGCTACTGGACTCTTGCTCTTTTCTACTGCTCCATGGTAGCCAAATAATCACAAGAATTGAAAGGCTTCCTTTTTACATAAAAGGAATTACAGTAAACCTTGGGGCTAACTTCTTTTGCATGAGTAAAGAAATGTTTCTTTATATAGTCTTATGGCTTGATGCAGTACCTGTTTTTTCAGGCTTTTCTATGCACTGAAATATCTTTCTGACTATGCAGACTATACCACCAGGAAAAACTTCTCATGTTATAGTGGTTAGTGGGGAGGGAGAGTAGACTGAAAAGGCCACTGTGAAAAAAATGATGGATGGATCTGTTTTTAAAGAAATATGGAATGTGTATTTTCCAGAGGGATGTCTTAAACATGCCAGTTGCCCTGAAAGTGAGCAAAGGGCATGAAATTCATCAGACACAGGAATTGCTGGTGAAGAACTATGGTATAATGGACATGATGGTTAATGACATTCATGCTGATATTGCCCCCAACCTCTGGCACAAACGTTGGAAAGTAGAGGGTTTAAATGTGCTCTTTGGATGCCCAGCATTTAAGAAAGAAACATTCTGGAGGGTATTAATCCCTTTTGGATGTGTTGTATTAGCCTGAACATTCCATTGGGGTCTTAAAACTTATATAGGTGTCAACAGTGGCACAAACACATGCTTTTAAATGAGGACTGAATGTATATAATCTTCTGTTTACTTTCATAAATGTCAGTGACCTCTGCAGAGCTTTCCGAAGTCCTGCCTAAAACATGTATGTGATTCAGAAGTCATGAGAAGTTTCCATATGCTTCTCTGTTGCCATATTAATAAAATGTTCCTAAGTATATTTCCACATGGCTAACACAGTAAGCAGATTTTTGTATATATTGGTCTCTTCCTGTTTGCATTCAAAAATTCAAACAAATCTCTTGAACAGAAAAAACCCACCAGAAATTACTGTTAAAGGGTTGGATAGTGGTTCACTTTCATATAGGAGTGAGTAAGTGTTTGACGTGAAGAGAAAAAAATTCAGACTTAATTATATAATTGAAAGTGCTAATGCTACCGTTCTAACCTTTGGCAGAGTTACACACACTTCCACATATCAGCCCTGTACAGGATTAGCCCACCCAGGCCAGTCCAGGGATGGGAGGGAATCCTGTACTTTTTCAGTACTTTAAACAACAAACCACGAGATGGTCTATACCAGTGGTGGCGAACCTATGGCACGGGTGCCAGAGGTGGCACTCAGAGCCCTCTCTGTGGGCACGCGTGCCATCGCCCCAGCCAGGTCTAGACCATCATTAAAGTGTTGAATTCTCTACCAAATAATTTTAAGTAAATGGAAGCATTTGGGATTGCTTTCCTTACTTTGTTTGGATCATCTTAAGTTAATGTATGAGTTGTTTTTTCTAAACTAAAACCTCAGTATTCAGGTTAAATTGCTGTGTTGGCACTTTGCAATAAATAAGTGGGTTTTGGGTCGCAGTTTGGGCACTCGGTCTCTAAAAGGTTTGCCATCACTGGTCTATACCCTCTCTGGTTTCAGAACAATGTGCCACCAGAACCTCTTTTCAAACCCTTAGTTAGCATCTGGGACAGAACACCTTAGCAACTCACTTCAGAGATGCACACTTTTACTCTCCAGTGGTAGCATTTATGGTGAGCGTTTAGACACTAGACTCAGACTTGGAATCCAAGTTACAACATCAAAGACAAGTTAGAAATAAGTTAGAAATAAGCAGGACCTTTATTCAGTACAGAGCGTAGCAACAGACTAGAAAAGATTACAAAAAATAACAAAGGCTAGGGCTGTTTGCCTTAACTAAACATTAATGATTCATAGTTACCACGTCAGGAGTATTCATCAGTCTAAGATAGTCCCAGTACCAAGGGATTTTGAAGGGAAATCCCATTTTTGCACAGCCATGTGCTCCAAGTCACAAAGCAACTCTTGTCTCTCAAGAGGCAGCATTTCAGGTGTCATAAAACAGACTCTGACAAGAGGAGGAAGGGAGAGAGCTAAGAGAGCAAGAGCTCACTCCCATAGGGATCAAAACATACTCCAATTCCAGTCACAAATTAGATGTGGTCATCAGCCAATTGTGAGTGGGCATGGGTGTGCCCAATTATTGGTTGCCATAGCTGCGTGTGGGGATAGGCTATAAGTTTGGGACCCCTCCTGCAGTCATCTGACCCCAAACTCCAGCTACTTCATGGTCTATGTGACTAGTCGCATGTGGGCCAGAAAGTGGAGCCATGAGGTCTGGCGTTTGGCATGAAAGTGTGAAGAATGTGGGTTATAAAGTTGTTCAGGCCATCTGGCCCACCATTTGGCTTGCAACAGGAAATAAGGCACAGCCTGTTATCAGAAAGACATCACAGGAGAAGGCATGAGACTTTTAGAAAGCAATATTTCTATACAAGCCCATTAAAGGTCAGTCCTATCATTTACTACAAGTCCAGAGTGGGAATACAACAGTGCAGTAATCAAGGGTACCAGTGCACTGTGCTATTCTAGGTGATGGGAGCAACCTAAGCTATATGTGGGGTGGAAAACAACTCTATGAGCATCTGCATCTGACTAGGAGTGATGAAGATTGGAGATTCCTTTCCAGCCATAAACAAAACGAAGCTAGAGTACAGGAAATGGATGTATGTCTTCTTGAGCCTTATCTCTTTCTCTACAGTAGTTCAGGGATTAGAAGTGTATATTGAGCTTCAAATTAACCCATTAACAGGTGACAAAGCTCATTGTAGAATGCCCCATCTATCAGTAAAATGTCAGTTATAGGACACATGCTCAGGTACTCTTTGAGCATTAAATATTACAGTTATCTTTGGGCTTCATGTTCAAGAGTGGATTGCAATTTTTGAAGCAAATTTTATTTTATTCAGTGGTAAAAAATTGCTAGTAAATAATTTAGAATACTAAGAGTTGCCAGATTCAGGAACTGGATTTCCCAGCTATCTTAAATAAATGTCCAGACCTGAAGTTATACTAGTATGCTTGGTTTTAGGAATCTTTAACAAAGTGATGGTGCGCCAATTCAATGCTGGAAATGGTAGAATAATATTAGAAAGATCACTGAGAAGAACCACAGTACAAGCATGCAGTCCTGAGTACATTGTACTTGGGAGCCTAGAAACTCCTGTACCACAGTCCGAAGGTCCACACAACTGGCCAAACCGCAACTTCCAGTTGCTAAATGTTTGTTCCGTAAAGGAGAAAAAAAATCCTTTCAAACAGGATGGGAAAAGCAGCTGTAATTACATGTTTTAGAATCTAGTATCAAAAGTTCTGTTAGGCCTTGACAAAATATTATTTCATGACTATGATCAACCAATTGTTGATGAACTTTTTTTATAGCCTGCCTTTCTAAGTGGCCTACATGGTTCTATTTTATCAGGGGGCAGGAAGCAATTTTTCTCCAGGCCAGTTTGGCAGGTGATCCTGGAGGTTTTTTTGTCATCTTCTGGGCATGGAACAGGAGGCACTGGGCTGTGTGTGTGTGGGTATTTGTGAATTTCCTGTATTGTGCAGGGGGTTGGACTAGATGGTCCTGGAGGTCCCTTCCAACTCTGATTTTATGAACTCTGCAACAACCCTATGCAGTACTGAGTGTGTACGACTGGCCCAAAGTCACCCAGTAAGCTTCCATGGCAGAGTGACAGCCTCCCAACTCCTTGTCTGACATGCTAACCACTATGCTATTCACACACGTGCTGCCATCTGGGAAAAAAATTTCTGTGAACATCTCCGATTATATAAAGCTATTTCTTTTCACACATAGATTATTCTTCCTTCTAGCATAGCATATTACTGGCAGATGTTCAGCACAAAATTCTTTGGAAGTTAATGGCAAAGTAGTTGCCCATGGAGTAAAATTTTTTTTAAACCCTAGTGGTGTAGGTTGCTGTAAGCTTCTGAACTTTTAAATGTGTCTTTCTGCCTTCAGAGTTTCATGTGTATTGCTTGCAGTTTGCATATGATACTGTGTTTCTACTAATGTGAATCCATTGCCTCCTTTACTTGAACACTTGCCAGTTTAAAGTTAACATATAGAAAACATCCCTTCCAAATATTTGTTTCTCCTTCAGAAATCCTTTTTTTCCCATTCTTCCCAGCAAACGCATACCTTAGATATGTTTTAGTCTTCTTTCCTTTTCACTCAAGTTTTCTTTTCTCTTCAAAATATTGCTTTGCTAATTTTTTTAGTTGACAACTAAAGTGCTAATCCAAGTAATCATGCTGTCCTGCATGCGTTACTGTTAGTTTCTGACTGACTATAACCCTTTCCTCAGCTATTCAGCCAGCTAATTTATTTTACTCACCATTTAAATCACGTCACTCCTTTGTTTTTTCACTGCTTACCTGTGCTATCTTGTAATTTTTTTTCCTTTGCTTTTTATATCCCTTGACAATCTTATTGTATATATTTCTGTTGCCCTTCCTCCACAGTCTCTGTATTGTCTACTCAATAACAATTTACCTGTGGTTTTATGCCATTTTCTGGGTTAATTCTCTTCCGCTGTACCTTATACATGGGATTAATTAAAATTCTGTTCTGCTTTTCTGATTCATTTTAAGTAGCTGTCAACAATAAATTATGCAAATTAAACCAAAATAAGATTTTAAAAAGCACCAGAAAAATCTAATTTCTGGGAAGATTAAAAATAATGAAAATAATAACGTAACCATATTAGAGGCATCAAATTAAAACAGGATCATAGGAAGGCTTTTGATAAGGTTCCACATAATAATCTTGTTGGCAAATTGGTAACATGTGGTTTGGATCCTATTACTGATCACACCCTGTCATGATCTGTGCAGGACTGGGAGCAGGGCCTCGTGAGGCCTGGTCCCAGGAGAGACCTGCATGGCAGTGAACAAACAGCCTACAGTCCCCATAAGGCTTAGCAATGGGCTATAGCCAATCAGAGAGGCAGCTTCTGGGAGGAGACTGTTGAACTGTGTGAGGAGAGTTGGTCTTAGCCGTTAACTGTGGAAAATAGGGTGTTCTTTCGTCTCTCTGCAGCCTGGTCTCACTGAGGGGACAGGCTGGTCTGGGAAGACAAGGTTTTTCAGTCTCTCTCTCTGCGGCCTGGACCGTGGGGACAGGCTGGTCTGGGAGAGAGGAAGATCTCCACTGGGCTCAGCATGAGAGCTAGGTAGTGTGGCCTGGAAGTAGAAACAGGTAGCTGCATTAGTTTATGTTTATTTTTCCTTGCACAGTGTTATACCCTTTTTAAGCACCTTGCCTTGTCTTGTGTTCCCTGCCCCAGTGTTGTTTTTAATAAACCCTTTCTGTTTAATTATTTTCTCTGCCTGGGTCAATCACGCCTGTGTGTTCTCGGCTGAAAAGGGGGCATTTTGCCTGGGCCTTCTCAAGGGACCGATGTCCAGGGTGGTGGCGGCGGAAGGTGGAGACCCCCTGGGGTCATGACACACCCAAAGGGCGCTTAATGGTTCCTCTGCCTCTTGGAGAGGAGTGACGTGGAGTGCCTCAATGATCTGTCTTGGGACCTGTTTTGTTTAACATCTATATCAATGATTTGGATGAAGGAATAGAGGGAATGCTTATTAAATTTGCACATGATACTAAATTGGGAGAGGTAGAAAATACAGTAGAAGACAGAGTCAAGATACAGGAGGATCTTGACAGGCTGGAAAGCTGGGCTAAAACAAATAAAATGAATTTCAACAGGGATGAATGTAAAGTACTACATTTAGGTAGAAAAAATCAAATGCATAATTATAGGATGGGGGAGACTTGTCTTGGCAGTAGTATGTGCGAAAAGGATCTAGGGGTCTTAGTAGACCATATACTGAACATGAGTCAGCAGTGTGATTAGGGAGCTAAAAAGGGAAATGTGATTTTGGGCTGTATCAACAGAAGTATAGTGTCCAGATCACACAAAGTGATGGTATCACTTTGTTCTGGTTAGACCTCACCTAGAGTATTGGGTTCGGTTTTGGGCACCACAATTTAGGAAGGACATAGACAAGCTGGAACGTGTCCAGAGGAGGGCAACAAAGATGGTGAGCGTTCTAGAGACCAAGTCCTATGAGAAAAGGCTGAAGGAGCTGGGTATGTTTAGCCTGGAGAGGAGACAACTGAGAGGTGATATGATAACCATCTTCAAGTACTTAAAGGGCTGTCATACAGAGGATGGTGCAGAGTTGTTTTCTGTTGCCCCAGAACCAACAGGTTGAAATTAAATTAGAAGAATTTTCAGCTAAACATGAGGAAGAACTTCCTGACAGAGCAGTTCCTCAGTGGAACAGGCTTCCTTGGGAGGTGGTGCGCTCTCCTCCTTTGTAGGTTTTCAGACAGGCTAGATGGCCATCTGACAGCAATGTTGATTGTGTGAACTTAGGCAGATCATGAGAGGGAGGGCAGGAAGGGTTGCCTCAGTGCTTAGTTCTTGTGGCCCTTTCTTACATGCCCAGGGAAATGCTGATCACCACTTTGGGGTCAGGAAGCAATTTTTCTCCAGGCAAGTTTGGCTGGAGATCTTGGAGGATTTTTGTTATCTTCTGGGCATGGAACAGCGGTCACTGGGGGGGGGGCATGGGGGGAGGTATTTGTGAATTTCCTGTATTGTGCAGCGAGTTGGATTAGATGACCCTGGAGATCCCTTCCAACTCTATGATTGTGTTATTCTAAGGATAAAAACCTGCCAACCCAACCACAAGCAGAAAGAAAGGCCATTGTCACCTAAATGTATGCAATAAAAGTGCCAGATAAACCACATGGGGAGATAATTCTGAAAATACCACACCACTACTGAGGGTCCTGACCCTAGGTACTGCCTACTTCACCTCACCTCCATAGATGGGAGGTACGTGGCGAATGGTCACTTCTAAGAAGAGGAGATCCTTGGATAATGGTGAAATGACACATCACTTACAGCTAGCTCTGTAACCTTTACAACTTTAGATGGTAAATGTTTAATTTGTCCTCTATTAATGCTCCAAGGTTTTCCTACAACCTCTTTCATGGTTTGTCAAAAGACTAAGATCAGGGCTTTCTAGCAAGCCTTCTGTCTGCTTTCAGCTAGGGAATGCCTTTTCACATGTTAAAATGTCAGAACAACAAAAGAGGTTCTTCCCCCCCCCCCCAATGTATACTCCCCTTGCCTCTGCACCTATTAGTCCATGTGGGTCCTGTGCTCCTAGCAATCAACTTTTGGGGGGTTTATTTATGAACTGAAATACTTCTATCTTGTATTTCTTCGTGACTCAATGGCTTGCAAATCAACAGAACATCACAATTTAAAACATTCTACATAACCTCCCAGATAACATCCTTCCATTAAAAGATTCCTGTAGCCTGATCTTGTGAGATCTCAGAAGCTAAGCAGGGTCAGCCCTAGTTACTATCTGGACGGGAGACCACCAATGAAGTCCAGGGTCATTATGCAGAGGAAGACAATGGCAAACCACTCGTTAGGCTCTTGCCTTAAAAATCCTACGGGGTTACTGTAAGGTGTCTGTCACTTGACAGCACTTCACACAATATCCAGTTAAAACTTCTGGAAAATAAAATGGCCTTGCAGAGCCTTCTAATGATGGTGCTTCCCTCAACTTCTCAGAGAACCTGCTCTACAACATGGGAGCTACAATGGAGAAAGAATGGGCTCTGGTAGATGCCAGTAGGTGGTTGCCTGAGGACCATAGTTGGTGCAAGTGGTTGGAAGGACCCCATGGGGGGGGGGCGACATGGTGCCCACAGATTATGGAATTCAACCCATGACAGAACAGTTGGCCTCTTGTGCTGACTGACAGGAGGGGAGTTGTATGGGGCGGGCAGGCAGGCTGTTTCAAGAGACACTGGAAAGGGGTCATCGTGAAGTTTGGCCTCCTATAGAAAAGTTTAGGGTGAACCTGCGTCACAGTTTGAGAACCAGCATTCTGAACAGTTAAGGCTTTCATTTCAAAGAGACTAATGTGCATAAAATATTTTGGTAATGGGAGTCCCTTTCTACCGTCTCCTTAGGTCTATAGTAAGGGACTGAGATTTGTCTCTCAGTGTAATAGCATTATTACATGAAGAGAGCAGAGAACAAAGAATCATACATAAGCTTTGTAACTTTTCCCCATTTTTGTTTCAAAGACTCATTTCCCACCTATGAGAACTTTCATCCAGGATCTAAGTGGTTCCTTTGATCAACTTGACAAGATGTGGCATGTGCTAGTAAGACTGAACAAAGTGTGCTTCTCTTGAAATTCATTTGGAATTCCAAACAAAGCTTTAGTGTCTATGTAGCCCAAGCTCAAAGGGTTTTTTGTTTTTTTTTACAAGAGGACTTTGTCCTAACCATTGGTTTACTGGGTAGCTCTTTCACCTACTACTTAGAATTCAGAAACTTTGCCTGAAGGCCTGAGCACCCTTGCTTGCTCATTGCATCTTCCTCACTGCCATAACGATATTACTGGGCCTAATTTCTAGTTGACATAAAGTTGTGACCAAGGTCTTTGATCTCCAATTTATGAACATGGAATTATTCAATCTGTACTTCAAAGGATCCATCAAGATATTGTCAAGAATACCATATCTAGCCTTGACCTTTGTGTGCTGTGGCTGGGCTAGGGGCATTGCTGGATGGTGTCATTGGTGCCTCCTTGGACTGGGACATCCTGCCAGCCTTATGAATGCCACAAACTGTATGAAAGCATTCTTCTTTGGATTATGCCCTCTTCACTCTTTAGTGCCAAAAACCTTACCCAAGCTCATGGTACATATTGTTTGTAGTGATTACAATCCTGAGCACATTTACTCAGAAGTAAAGCTTGGACTTTTTTTAAAAAAAAATGTAAGCAGAATAGAGTTGTTTCAGTTCCTTATCTGTAAATAGGCCACTGAATTGTAGCAAATCTATTGTAAACTGCTTGGGACAGATGCAAAAAATACACCATCTATAAACATTTATGTGAATGGTTCACCTGTGAGGATATATTCTGTGTTAGGATTCTGGGCGTTGCTTATCTGTATAAGTGAATATTAATACACATACACATGCAGGCACTTGTAAATAATGATCCTCTTTTGTTGGGTGGCTCACCAAAAGAACATGAAATCACTGTTCCAGTGCTTATTTCACTCATCTGATCAAGGCCCTCTGCAGATGCCACCCTGCAAATGGGCAAAACTATTCATACACATGTGATTGCTGTTGTGGCTGCCACCAGGTGGAATAGCCTACCTGATGAGACTAGGAAAAGCCCACCCTCCTGGCTCTCCACAAACGATGTAAAACTAAATTATTCAGGAAGGTGTTTTTTAAATGCAAGTGATAGGGCTGTACTGTAACAGAATGGTTCAGAAAGACTGGACAGTGGACTGTATTACTGTGTATAATTTGTACGGTCTGTTGCTGTAAGTAGGTTCCTACTATGTAACTCTGCACTATTTAATATGTCATATCAATGCTTATGTTTTGTTTCAGCTCTGCTTAGATTGCTGCATGGTTTCAGATTTTTACAGTCCAGATCTTATTGCATAATTTATTGGATGCTGATAGTATTGATTTACACTGTGTTTGAATCTCAGTAAAATGGACTATAAATATCATAAATATTCTGACCCTTCTGTGTTCCAAGCACAATTTTTACCTGCAAAGCCAAAGCCTTAATGACCATAATGCAATATGTCTTTTGGCACCTTCAAAACACAGTGAAATTTGCACATATTCTTGTCATTGTAACTAAGCCAAGGAGGAACTCATTGAAATTCAGACCTGGATATGTATTCCCAAAAAATGCAATGAAACCTTTTAGATTGGTGCACAGTACTTGTGAATATTGATTCTGTGAAATAGAAAGCATAAGAGAGCTTTTACCGAATGCAGTAGAAAAGAACAAGAGTCCAGTAGACTAACAAACTTTGTGGCAGGGTATGAGCTTTTGTGAGTCACTGCTCACTTCTTCAGATAGATCAGATAGTCTTTCAATTAATGGCGCTGTTCTAACCTGGATACATTTGTGTATTTATTTCTGCCATAATTTATGCTTCTTCTGTGAGGGTGCCTTAGGTAACTGCCTAGCATCCCAGATATTATGGTCTCTACCAGTGTTCCCTCTAAGCTGAGTTAGTGTGAGCTAGCTCAGTTTTTTAGCCTCCAGCTCACAGATTTAACTCAGGAAGGATGGCTCCAGAACAAACTAATTTATGCAGCAGCCAAATCACTTACGACTTTAATGCCAGTAACTCACAAAGTAGAATTTCTGCTCACAAGACTCCACAGCTTAGAGGGAGCATTGGTCTTTACTAATAGTTTATCGTGGTGGCTCTCAAGATGTTTTGACTTCTACACTTGCTTTACCTCTCAGGACCCACTTAAAAATTATAGAGCTGGAAGGGTCCATAAAGGCCATCTAGTCTAACCTCCTGCTCAGTGCAGGATCAGTCTAAAGCTGTGTTCATCCACCCATTGTTTGAAGACTGCCGGTGAGCGGGAACTCACCACCAGTCGTTACTTGTCAAATGAGTGAGAACTCACTTGTCAAGTAAACCCCCCCCCCCCAAATCAAATACTAGAACCTCATGCCATTTCACAATGAACACGTTTATGTTTGGCTGGGACTTTACCACCAGGTCCAGGATGCAACAGGAGTAGGCAGCCACATCTGTTGCTTTCCATGCCACCAGGGCTAGTTTAGACAACTTGTACATACCTGGAGCTTGACTCCAGCAAGTTCTAAGCAGGGCCACAGAGAGTAAAGAAAAGCAGAGAGGTGGTGCTGCTGGTAGGAGGTGGACTCAAAGCCTCCTCTCTCACCTTGCCCTGTTCTCCCTTCCTCCTGGCCTTGTGACCATCTGTGAGAGAATTGTGGGTGTCCTAACTCATAGTATGAAAATCTATCAAACCATGTTCCATTATATTTTTAGTCTTCATGGGATAGTGCTACAAATCCCAAACTCCACATCGATGCAGTCTTCTTGAGAAAGTAGGCTAGTTACACCAGGTGAGGGAAGCATGCTGCTGCCTGTCTTACCACCTTTTGGAAGGCTGGGTTGTGTGCAGTAGAGGGTCTGCAAGAAACCAAAAGGTACTGAAACTGACCAGACATGTGGCAATGTGTAGAACCACCCTTGTGAGCTGAAACTCTGAATTCAGTCTGCATCTACACTAATGCCTCAAATACAGGAGCCAACCTACCTCCTCCTTAAGTATTTTTTTCTGCCTATTGGAGATTGATAAGGGACTTCTCCATCCTATGGCTTGTTTCAAACATGATTAAACTATGGTTAGTGTAATCATCTGAACACAGTCCACTGTAGTCACTGTGGTTAGTTAGGGTCTTCCAAATCAGGATCTGAAACTACTGTTTTTGACTAGAATAAAAAGATTCTGAGGTCCCCATTTCTGCTCATGTCTGCCGAAGGGAGCTTTGATTCTTGAAAGCTTATATCCAGAAACTCTTGTTAGTCTCTAAAGTATTACTGGACTTGAGTCTAATCACATGGTTTCATAAATTGGCTTATTAACCACAGCTAATTTTATGATTTCACATAATATACAAATATATTATGCTTTCACACATGCTAAATAATGCTGCTTTAATCCACTTCAGCGACCATTTGCAAGTGGAAATTGCCATTTCACACAGTAAAATCCAACTGCAAAGTGCATTGAAAGTGTGTTATGTAGTGTGTGCAAAAGAACCCTACAGACTTCCTGCCTAATCCTGACTTGTTCCTTACTGCTGCCCTTGTCCACGTACAGGAAATCAGATGGAACTAGCATTTGCTGAGGCAAGCCAGGATTTGAGTGATGGCAAATCAAGTCCATGTTTCACAACTTACCATAGTTAAAATAAATCTTGGTTTTGCATGTCGTCTGGACTGAGCCTTTGTTTCGGTCTGTGTGGGGGCTGGGGGACAATCTTCACAAGTTGAATGCTAGTGTCAGGGGTAGTAGTAGGAAGGTTTGTACCATTTGCATCATCACAAGTCTTGTAAGGCCAAGAAGAAGAAGAAGAAGAGGAGGAGGAGGAGGAGGAGGATGGTTTGTACCATTTGCATCATCACAAGTCTTGTAAGGCAAAGAAGAGGAGGAGGAAACTTTGTACCATTTGCATCATCACAAGTCTTGTAAGGCCAAGAAGAAGAAGAGGAGGAGGAGGAGGAGGAAGGTTTGTACCATTTGCATCATCACAAGTCTTGTAAGACAAAGAAGAGGAGGAGGAAACTTTGTACCATTTGCATCATCACAAGTCTTGTAAGGCAAAGAAGAAGAGGAGGAGGAGGAGATTGGATTTATACCCTGCCCTTCACTCAGAGCGGCTTACAAACTCCTTTCCCTTCCCCTCCTCACAACACACACCCTGTGAGGTAATTGGGGCTGAGAGAGCTCTTTCAAGAACTGCCCTTTCAAGGACAGCGCTGACAGAACTATGGCTTGCCCAAGGTCATCCAGCAGCTGCAAGTGGAGTGGGAAATCAAACCTGGTTCTCCCAGATTAGAGTCCGCACACTTAACCACTATACCAAAGAGGGGGACAGTTACCCTGGACCTCACACATCACATTAACTAAATAGCATATGTCATGTCCAAAATGGTCAGATTACCCCCTTCCAAGATAATAACATCAATCAGTGAAAATTTGTCATCCAGTATTAATGTTTTTGTTTTTTAAAGCAGATATGCATATCTTTTTTTCGAGCTAAAATTGGCACTGAAACAAGATATGCTGAGAAAAGGGACTACAACATTCAGCACTCATTCTGCTCAGAATCATTAAACGGGCCTAATGACCTGTGTTTGTGACATTGACAGTATCTCAAATATACACCATGTCCATGTTGTGATGACCCCACTGGTGGACCTCCTGATGGCACCTGGTATTTTTGGCCATTATGTGACAGAGTGTTGGCCTGGATGGGCCATTGGCCTGATTCAACATTGGCTTCTCTTAAGTTCTTAGAAAAGAATCATATTATGGTTGGAATACTGGGTTATTATCTATAATATTCCTGAAACAGACACACCATCAGAGCTCAGCTTAACTAAAGCTGCTAGCCTTGGTTGGGAGCCCAAAAACTCAGTGGGATTATTGCACCTCAAAGAGGCGGAGGACACTGTATATTTGCTGAACTGATGGGAGAGGAAGAGAAGTGAATTCAACTGCCATGCTTATTCATTCAATCGATTCGATTTTTAAAAAAATTCTTCCACAGACTCCTTTCGAATGAAATGTTTTGAATGTAAATAAGAAAAAAATGTCTCTGTATGAGTATGTGTTGATGTGCATGTGTGAAGACAGAGATGCATTCTTTGAGAAATTTGCAAGAAAGCAGACTTCCTTAGGTTTAGGAAAGGCAGCTTGATCCCACCCATTCCTCCGGCTTTTTTTTGAAGGGGAAAAAACCAATTTGCTGACCCCTCCCCCTCCCCCTCCCCCTCCAGGAGCTCGCATCGCCCTCACCTTGTACCTTCCCCCTCGCGTTCTCGCTCCGGCGGGCGATGACGCACGTTCACCGCCATCCCCTCCCCCCACCGTGAAGCGCGCTCCCGATGAGCAAAGCATCGCTCGGGAGCGCGCCTCGAGAGCGTGCGCCCTCACGTGACCCCTCCAGGGCCAACTGGGAGCCGAAGATTGTGGGGCGCGAAGCGCGTTCTCGCGGGCAGTTGAGCAGGGCGGGAGAGTGAGCGCAAGAAGAAACGGGATCCGAGCGCGTGCGGACTCGCTCTCCGAGAGGTCTCTGCTTGACGCGTCGCCATGTCCGAGGAGAAGCCCAAGGTAAAGGGGGAAGGGGGGGAGCAGGCCGGAGGGAACCCCCTCCCATAGTCTCCCGCCACGACCGCAGTCCCGCGCTGCTTCCCTTCCACCTCCGCCTCGCGGCTGCGGCCCAGGCCTGGCAGGATGGCGCAGGAGGGCTGGATCTCCCGCAGCCCCTCCGAGCCTGCGCCGCACTTCTGTCTTTGGGCTCGTCCAGGGGAGAGCCGGGCTTACTTTCCGTTCCAGGCCCCGGGTGGACGTTCCCCCGCCCCGGTTGTGAGCGAGACCCGGACCCGCCTCACCCGGAAGGAGGGAATTGGAGAAGGGGCGGCCCGTCGGGGCTCTTCCTTCGCGCTCCCGCGGTAGTTAGTGTTGCGCACGCCTAGGCCGCGTCCGCGCCACACTCTGGGCCAACTCCGGCTCTGGCTTGCCCCTCCCCGAGCCAGTGGAATCCCCATTGTGAAGGGAAGGAGGGAGGGAGCGATCGCCGCGTGGTCGGTCTTCTCACGGTGAAAGCTGAGCGCGACTTCCTCTCTTAGTTGCCCACTGGTAAAGAAAAAGATGTAAAGTCTAGGTGTGTCAAAAAAAAAAAAAAAAAAAAAAGCAACCTCGTGGCATACTTATTGTGGGGACCGGTTTCGTGGACTAAAGTCGCTTTGGTCAGATGATCTCGAAAGCGTTCGCAGCGCAATCAAAGTGGAGCGGTTATGATCATCTGCAGGTTCCGGAGACTGAGCCCATTCTTACTTCCTTCTAGTTCTGATATGAAAGCACTTGAGATGGTAGTGTGCTTACTGGTGTTCATATGGTGCAGAACCTAAATGTAATGATTTGAATCAGTGTATATAAAGAATGTTAAACATCCAAACGTTAGCAAAATTAAACAGGAGTCTAAAAAGGACGTAGAAAATGTATTCCTGTGTAGACTTCCATGAACCAGAGCTCACTTCAGCACATCCTGTTGTAGCTAATCTAGCTATGGGATATTTGAATACTGAACAAAAAAAAATACACAGTGATCAGTTCATCATGGACTGCAAGTGGATTTTTTTTTTCATTTTTCCTGGCAAAAGAGTTTTGGCTAACAGGCCTCTAGGCCTGTTGTCAGACCTCGAAAGGAACTGGCTGGCCACTGTTTGAGACAGGATGCAGGACTAGATGGACCACTGGTTTGATCCAGGAGGGCTCTGCTTATGTTCTTATCTGTGTATTTGGTGAATAGAGGGGAAAACAGACCCAATGCAGCAGGCTACCCTCATCCATTACATTGTGATAGGGTATAATAGTATTGCATTGGATGATGCTATTTAGGGATGGGCACAAACCTAAACAGTTTGGTCTGGGGTGGCCGCTGAACTGAGCCAAAAGGCCCTGAACCAGTGAGTGTGGTTCCCCCTTTCTCCTGGCAGCAGCGAGCCGTGACCAGGAGAAAGGGGGATAGCCTAGGAAGGGTTTAATGACTCACAGCCATTGAAACCTAACAGGTGATGAGTGCAGACCTGCCCGACTGTTAGGTTTTAAATGCCTGGCAGCCATTTCACCAATTGGTTTTGCTTCCCCTTGCTGAGGGGGGGGGGGAAGCGAAACGACTCAACCGGTGAAATGGCTCCTAGCTACTGATCTGAGTTATGGTCAGTAATCACAGGGCATTAGGATTGGGCTACTCCTGCTGGTGGTGTTAATCTCCCAGTTTACCATATGAACCAGGGTGATCAGTATGGAGAGTGAGGAGGTCCTCTGGATTTGTAAGACAAAAATGCATTTATCGGGGTGCCTAAACTTGAACAATGGCCATATATTTATATGTCCTTTTTGTTCTATGCTATGTGTCCTCTTGTTTTTCAGGAAGGAGTAAAAACAGAAAATGACCATATCAATTTAAAAGTAGCTGGTCAAGATGGATCAGTGGTCCAGTTTAAAATAAAAAGGCACACACCGTTGAGTAAACTGATGAAGGCTTATTGTGAAAGACAGGTAAATATATTGACCATGTATTTTCTTGTATATTGTCCAATACATAAAAATGCCAAAGTGTCATTAAAGAGTTTACCTACAAAGAGAAATTATGATGGCAAAATGTAGTGTTTTCTTGAGGCTTATGACATCAGTGAAAATGTGAAGTCAGTGTTTATTATACTGGAATGCTGAAGCTCATGAAACACAGTCATCAATGTATTTTTGACATGAGGTTGCATGTACTTCAGTTTCACTATTGCATTGATTACCATAGACCTGGAACTTTAATCAGGAGTATTTCTGTCAGTGTAATTAAATCTTATTCTTCCCCAATTGACGTTTAAAATAGGAGTGCTGATACTAGGAGCCAATGAAATCCTGCGTTGCGTAGAATGTCTGCACTAATTCCACACCACAGTGTCTCTGCTGCTCTGCACAGCAGTTAAGCAGCAATGTGACAAAACATTTTTAACAGGGGCACTGCTAAACGTGTTTTCTTTGAAATTGGAGACCCACAAGAGAAGATGGGAAAGAATATGAAATTTTGTCCATTTTCCTATCTGCATGAAACATTTTGTGTGTATAAGTTTGGTAATGCTAGGAAAAGTTGAAGGCAGTAGGAAAAGAGGCAGACCTAACCTGAAGTGGATTGACTCAGTAAAGGAAGCCATGGCCTTCAGTTTGTAAGACTGAACAGTAAATATACATACAGTAAATATACATACAGTAAATATACATACAAATACAGTTCGACTCATACTTGTGTACACTTCAGTTTGCAAGACCTGAGCAAGGCTGTTGATGCAAGATGTTGGTAGTTATCAGTTCATAGGTTCTCATAAGTCAGAAGTGACTTGACAGCACATAACACACATTTATGGGATGTACTTGCTTTTGTGGAGCCAGCTCTACATTGGGGCAATAAGATATTGTCACAATTATTTTCATATCCCTTGTGGCCCTGATTAGATTAATAAGATCATGTAGAAATGTTGCATGAGGACAATACTAGCCCTGAGCCGAAAAATGTGTGTGAGTTTATATTTGCAGAACTGATGATTATGAGCAATATCTACTTTAAATTGAACAAAGATTTCTTTCTGTAGATTCTGTGATGAAAGCTTCACATGTTAACTTTCATATTACAGGGTTTGTCAATGAGACAAATTAGGTTCAGATTTGATGGACAACCAATTAATGAAACAGACACACCTGCACAGGTAAGAGAATGTTGTTTGCTGTTGTATTAATGTTGCTTTGTCAACAACTTCAAAGTACTGCCTGTGCCTTTGGGATTCTGCTAGCTAGTTCCTATATCAAATTCTGTTTATTCCAAAAAACCTAACTTTGCCATGATGGAGCTGAACTACTAAAAATGGCTTGGATCATATGAATCATCCTAGGATGGATATCTCTCTTCCTGCAGCCTCCTGTGTACACTGAAAAGCTGTTTCTAAGGGAACAGAGTGGGATACAGGGATGGGAGGGGCCCTGTAGCAAAAAAGGAGAAGCCATTAGAAATTGCCTCCCTACTTTTGTATAAGCTCATGAGGGGAAGAGTTTATTTTAATAAGTTGTTGCAAGTGGGAAAAGCCTGATGCATACCTTAATCAGGACTTTTTTCTGTAATCTGAGTCTCATCATCTTTCTGGTCATGATTAATGATCAGAGCTTTCTGGACAATAACCAGTCTTTCCATTCTACTCACAAATTTCCCTTACAATACAAAGGTATCTTGGAACCTTATCAAATGCATAGTCAAGACCATCTACCTGGTCTTAGTCATATCTGCCACCCATTCAATTCAGGCCTCTCAGCCAGGCCCATCTCCCTCTCCCATTGTACCTTATTTACTTATGCATCACAAGTGCTTTTTTTGTGTAAAGTACTTGACAGTCGTTTAATCACGCTGGACAGTGTTGTAGATCTGAAAGTCACTGTTCAACAAGTCACTGTTCTGCAAAAAAAGACAGAAAATATACAATGCAAAAGTGCTGAATTTATGTTATAAATGTCGCTTTATCGGGCTGGGCCATGTGTGCCATGAAATGTAACACAAGGGTACCAGAGATATATACTTTGTAAAGATGATTTCAGATGATGAATGACAATAGCCAGCTTGATTGGATTGAGAGTGATATGCAGAGGGGTAATAGGCGTGGAGATATCAGCACTGGTAATGAGGCAGGAAACCTAGGTCTCAGTTTGGTACAGGAGGATTCAGTCCAGGAGGATGGAAAGACTACATAAGAACATAAGAGACGCCAATGTTGGATCAGGCCAAAGGGCCATCCAGTCCAACACTCTGTCACACAGTGGCCAAAAATACCAGGTGCCATCAGGAGGTCCACCAGTGGGGCCAGGACATTAGAAGCCCTCCCACTGTTGACCCCACCCCAAGCACCAAGAAGACAGAGCATCAGTTGCCCCAGAGCCCCTATCTATACCTTGTGACTAATAGCCACTGATGGACCTCTGCTCCATATGCTTATCTAATTCCCTTTTGAAGCTGTCCATGCTTGTAGCCACCGCTGCCACTTCCTGTGGTAGTGAATTCCATGTGTTAATCACTCTTTGGGTGAAGAAGTACTTCCTTTTATCCGTTCTAACTCAACCGCTCAGCAATTTCATTGAGAGCCCACGAGTTCTTGTATTGTGAGAAAGGGAGAAAAGTACCTCTTTGTCAACCTGCTCTATCCCATGCATAATCCTATAAACCTCAATCATGTCACCCCTCAGTCGTTGTTTCTCCAAGCTAAAGAGCCCTAAGTGCTTTAACCTTTCCTCATAGGGAAAGTGTTCCAACCCTTTTATCATTCGAATTGCCCTTTTCTGCACTTTTTCCAAAGCTATAATATCCTTTTTAAGGTGTGGTGACCAGAACTGCACACAGTATTCCAAATGAGGTCTCACCATTGATTTATATAGGGGCATTATGATATTGGCTGATCTGTTTTCAATACCCTTCCTAATAATCCCCAGCATAGCATTGGCCTTCTTTATTGCAGTCACACACTGTCTCAACATTTTCAGTGAGTTATCCACTACAACTCCAAGATCTCTCTCTTGATCAGTCTCTGCCAGTTCAGACCCCATCAATGTGTATTTATATTTAGGATTTCCTGAACAACTTCGTATCATCTGCAAATTTAGCCACTTCACTGCTTACTCCCAACTCCAAATCATTAATGAACAAGTTAAAAAGCATTGGACCAAGTACTGATCCCTGCTGTACCCCACTGTTAAATGGAAATAAGTCTGAAGAAGTGAGCAGTGACTCATAAAAGCACGTACCCTACCACAATTTTGTTAGTCTTTAAAGGTGCTACTGGACTCTTACTTTTTCTACTGCTATTAGAAACCACAACATTGAAAAACCAGTGGGGGGACATTTTAACCTTCCAGGACATTTAGTTGCTGATCTAAGAGTAGCAGTTTTCTTACAAAGGAATTTCAAAGGGAGATTAGAAAGAGAGTCTGCTGAATTGCAACTGATCATGAAGCTCAAGACAATGCAAACTCCCGGACTGAATTGAGACCTACATTGTTTCTCTCATTACCAATGCCTGCTATTGTCATTTGGCATCTGGAATCACTTCACTCTCCAAGATATAAGGAAAGACGGACTCCCATTCTAGCTGTATCTGCAGAAGTGAGCAGTGACACATGAAAGCTCCCCCCCCACCCAC